>NC_048307.1:10786435-10797653 GCF_013100865.1 Trachemys scripta elegans | reverse complement strand
ACAAATAAAAAAAGAGGACCCTCCACGGGGGCCCTGGCCCCGCCCATTTCCCACCCCCTGCGCCCCTGGCTGGGCGCTTCCCCTCCTGGGCTCCAGCTGTGCTGGGGAAGCGCCGGCCAGGGGCGCAGGGTCTGGAGGCTGCCCGGCAAACCGTGAAGCCAGTAGCGCTCGGGCAGCCCTTTTCGTGTGGCTGGGAGTGGGAGGGAGGAGGGGGCAGAGTTAGGGCAGGATTGGGGCGGGGAAGGGGCGGGACTGGGGCGGGACTGGGGGTGGGAAATGGGCGGGGCCAGGGCCCCGTGGAGGGTCCTCTTTTTTTATTTGTTAAATATGGTAACCTAATACAACAGTAACCTCAGGAGATCTGATAAGGAAGGAATGACCATTAATGGTTTAAAATATCTGGGAAGGGTATGGCAAGAGTCACATGTGGTTATTGTAGTAAGATGAGGCCCTGAAACATAAACTCTTGTGTCAGAGGCCTAGTCTGAGGCCTGAACCAAAGTACTTCCAGGCATTGCTAAGCAAAAGCTGGGCTGTGAGCCAGAGACAGGCCTCACTCACAGAAGTGGCGAGAAGAGGAACTTGTGCCAAGATGACATCAGGACACTCCACAGACATAACAAGGAACAGGCAGAAGCATCTTAAAGACAGGACAGCATGATGGATAGATCCCTAATGAGCCAAGTGGCTGTACTGCAATACGTCAGTAGGGATGAGTAATCTGTCCTGTAACTGTATAAAAGTAGGTCCTGGAGTGCGCATCTTTGTCTGGCCTAGGGGGCAGTGGAAAGTCCCGCCACTGACTGAGCCGGTCCATTGCCAGGGGGCACAAATTCGTAGTATGTCTTGTAGAGTCTACGGGAAACTATTACTGTGCTTCATTTGACAATAAACCTGGCTCAGGTTCCTTCGTACCTTACTAGAGTCTGTGGTCATTGGGAGTTCTCTCGGGGTTTGCTATGTCAGCTATCTGTGCAAAGCCGGGGCAGCACACAGAGGGAACATGCACGCAGCCGACTGTTATCATCATCGAACAAGAGCAGAGCACCACAAAGGTAGTTACTGACAACAGTTATGACTTAATTCATCTTTCCCAAGGAGTCAGAGAATCTAACTCCATAAGAAAATAGATGTCCAATTCCCTCCCCGCTCTTGTCCTATATATTTCCTTGCTCCAAAAGAGCCATACTTGATAGTGTTGTCTTTCTCTTTGCATTGCTGTTCCAGCTTGAGAATCTTCTGCTTCAGCCCATTGATTACCTACCGAAAGGAAAGAACACGGCTCATCAGTTCTAGAGAAATCTCAGAATCTCCAGTCAGAATTCCTGTTTCCCAGGAATCCCACTTCAACTTTCTAAATCCATCTAATCAGAAATATTTAGCCATATGTGTAACAGGACAAACAAACTGTAAGCATTACTGCTATCCTTAGAGGGAGAGAGTTAAACCAGATGCCTAATAAACAGCTAGTTTAAACATAACCACATTAAGAGCTGAGTGCAAACACTACTAATACATAAGCATACAATCATAGAAATGTAAGGTTGGAAAGGACCTCAAGAGGTCATCTAGTGCATCCCCGTGCTGAGGCAGGACCAAACATATATAGACCACCCTGACAGGTGTTTGTCTTACCTGTTCTTAAAAACCTCCGATGACGGGGATTCCACAACATCCCATAGTAACCTGTTCCAGTGCTTAACTATCCTTATAGTTAGGAAGTTTTTCTTAATATCTAACCTAAATCTCCCTTGTTGCAGATTAAGCCCATTACTTCTTGTCCTACCTTCAGTGGACAAGAAGAATAATTAATCACCATCCTCTTTCTAACAGCCCATATTTGAAGACTGTTATCAGGTCACCTCGCAGTTTTCTTTTCTCAAGACTAAACATGCCCAGTTTTTTTAACCTTTCCTCAAAGGTCAGGTTGTCTAAACCTTTTATTATTTTTGTTGTTCTCCTCTAGACTGTCTCCAGTTTGTCCACATCCTTCTTAATGTGTGGCACCCAAAACGGGATCCAATACTCCAGCTGAGGTCCACCAGTGCTGAATAGAGTAGAACAATTACCGTCCATGTGTTACACACAACTCTCCAGTTTATATGCCCCAGAATGATCTTAGCCTTTTTGGCAATTGAATCACATTGTTTGCTCAGCTTCAATTTGTGATCGTCTATAACCACTGGATTTTTTTGCAGTACTGCCGCTTGGCCAGTTATGTTCCATTTTGAAGTTGTGCATCTGAATTTTCCTTCCTAAAGGTAGCACTGTGCACTTGTCTTTATTGAATTTCTCATAGAATGTAGTCACTAAATAAAAACATAAACTTTGATAATTGCATCCATTCACAATTAGGGGGTGTGGGAAAAGAGGTGGAGAGTGCAAATGTACATCTACTCTGTTAAATTCAGGGCTATGAATAAGCTGATGTATTGATGCAAACACATTCATCCTGAGGATGAGAAAAGGCACTTTGAATTGCTGTTAATTCTAGACCTTTGTTACAGGTCTTATATCTGGCAATAATGAAGACATCACTTATATGATTGCCTAATTAAACTGTATGGTCACCTCCTGTATCTTGGATATTCTTCTATCAGTAAGCGTTCAGCTGGAAAGGAGAAAAATCATATTTGAAAGTGCAGGTGAAGAAACAATTACCCATCTAGTATCGTTCTTCTCCGCCAAAGTCTGGGCAAAATCAGAGCCCTGCAACAGAAGACAACAAAATCAACTTAGTTTTGTTCAATTCTCTTCAGCTTCCTCCCTGCAGATTTTCCTCCTAGCCTCCAGCCCAGGAACATGTTCTTACACTTATCTAAGGATTTTCTGTGCCATCCATTACAATAGTGACTAAGAATTTCTCTTCCAGGCTCACGGGTCTTACAATAGGGGTTTCCTTCTGCTCTACAGGTGAGGAGTCAGGACCATAACATATAAGTTGTCCTTGAATTGAATTTTGTGCTTCCAGTTAACGGATAGACTGGAAAGGCAAACTTGGATACACAGAACAGAAATCATCTGGTATCAGCTGTATCTCTGTCTTAGGCAAGCTCGCCATTACTACAATTGAGATATCCAGAATAGAGAAATGATGGGCGCAGGGGCAGGCCTGATTTAGTATTACCTCCTGTGCTTTCCTACCACACCTACCCTGAAAGTTCTTAGAAACCATATTCAAGTTGGAACCATCATGTTACAGACTTTTCATGTCTGAGACATGAGTTTCCCTTACTGACTCAGAACAGGCTGACCTTTCAGTTTGACACTAAAAATTCAAAAACACCACCTTCACTATCTTGCACTAATACTGTAAACTAACATCCCCTGCTGTCAGCTATGCTACTGGGAAAAGTTACAAGACTCACCCTGGAAGGATCCAACAGCTGCTCAATTTGTCGATCCTTCCTGTTATTCTCCTTCTCCAGTCGTCGGATCTTTGTTTTCATCCGATCCCCCTCACTTTTCTGAACCTGTATTGTCTAAAATGGAACAAAAAGATAACAAGTTCATCTACAAATTCTGCCCAAGTTCTCCAGGCAGGAGAAAGTCAGAGGCACATTGTGAGCTTTTACAATTAACTCACTCTTGGACACCAAGAGCAACCCAATTAAAATAACTAGCACTAATGATGAAGGAAAAGCAAGAAGAGGATCATCACTTTGGATTAGGACTGATTAAGAGGGGAAGTTGCAGGGTATGGAGAAGAGGGGGAAAAAAGAGACTTCAATGGCAGGGCAACTTTACTGGAGCCACTGGAGCAGCCAAGATGATTGTCTACAGGTACCTCCATCTTAGCTCCTCCTCTAACCAAGAGCCTGGCTCAGCTTTGCACAGGAGTCAAGCCCAACATCCGTCTTCATGTACACATAGACCCAACTGGCTGACTTTTAATTAAAAGAATAATCAGAGGCTGCTATGGAAATTCAAGTGGCAAAGGAACCAACCCCAATCAACCTTTTCAAAGTCCAGGTAGGGGTTTGTTCAGTCTTTTGGGTATACTTCATGGCCCGCCCATATCTAGAAGAACTGACTGTCACATCATTAGTAAAATGAAATATCTTTAAATAGGCATGGTTTCAGTTCAGTCCATACATTACTGAAGTAAAGAAGCTTGATGGCTCTTCCAGGTATAGGCACCAGACCCCGCTGATCTGGTCAGGGCTGGGTACCCACAGATGGATAAAGCAGCACATAGGACTTTTTCTATTCAAGTAGCAAAGCAACCGTACCTTCTTCAGTTCAATAATCTCATCATACATATCTTCCTTTTCTTTGTAGTCAGGTGTTCCAGGGATGTAGCCTACAGAAAGACACAAAATAAGGAAAACTCTTGACAAAAGGAAATCTGAAACAGGCATTTCTTTTTCTGAATGACAATCTCATAGATAATAAATAATGCTTCAAGAGCATGAATTTGAAATTAGTCAATAAAAAAATTAATTGAAAACAGAAAGAGTTTCAGCTGCTGCAGCTGCACCTGAAACCCCTGTCAGATTTTGGGGGCAATTTTTTCTTTAAACAACAACAACAAAAACAACAAACCTCTCTCCCCGCAGTTGCTGTATGAAAGATCCACACAAAAACAAGACAAACTAAAGGACCATATAATGGAAAATACTGAAACCAACAACTTACAAAAGCCACACAATACTTTGGAAAAAAATAGAAAAATCTGTAACTTTTCTAGCCTTGTAAGTTATAGGAATCTTAGGTGTTACTTATAACAAAATTTTCAGACAGAAGTTGGATTTTTAAATGTATAATTTATTGCTAAAGGGAGAAAAAGCAATATTCAAGTGTGTGTGTTCCTTTTGATTTTCTCATACAATCGAACTGATTTTTACGCAGTAACATAATGTATCACAAACACTTTATAGAGAGAAGTAACAAAGGGAGTCAATACTTCACACAGAATTTCAGGTAGGCAGCTGTCTTATGTACTTAAGTAGCTAGAAATAAGGAGAGTAAGCACCATGTGACCAGCCAGCTCTCAGAGAACCACCTTTTGAGAGTTTGTTCTATGGGTTAGAACTAGAGGAGCTGCTGCCTTACCGAAGCAAGGACCTTAAACAAAACGATGTTGCCTAATTTCTAAGCTCACCATTGCTAGAAGAACGAGCATGCTTTGGCTTTTTCATGCCTAGAGCTTCCTTTAGATATTCTGGAGTGCTGCTGGAAAGGTTATTTCGTGCATGTGCCACATCAAAGTCTGATTTCAGGGCCTGGCTCATACCTGCTAGTAATGAGAAAAAACAACAACAGAGAACTATACATTCAATTCACCCTGTGTGAATGCAACAGTAAAGCCCAGAACAGCTCTGGCTGCCTCTACGAACCCCCACTAGAAACAAGTATATCCAAATATTGTCAAGGATGATGTAAGTCAAATTCATTCCTAACACGAACCAGACACTAGCAAAGTAAATTCCAGCTAGGCATCTAATCAAGGACAAATTTCAGTTTGGAGGCATCCCAGAGCCTATAGGTACTCAACACGGAAGAGAAAGTTATGCAAATATTGATCAACCAACAAAAACGGTCTTAAGCAAACTTTTAATCGTGAAACATTATGGTGGACCAAATGCAACCCTGGAGTAAACAAGATTAATTTATACTGGACTGAATGGAAGCTGAACCCACTTAAATCAGGACTGCATTATAAACCCTATGAAATTTCACTTGCAGATGTGGATGGAATTACTACACTGATACCTTGCTTCAGAGATCCTAGCCACATCTGCCTTGGTGTTTTAGCCATTGGGTTTTCATGGTGTATGATCCCTGTTCCCTTCAAGGACCTCCAAACTGCAGCCTTTTTAGGATACAGGTATGTGCTGGAGATATATGGAGATTCTAAGGCAAGAAAAATATTTCATAGCATTATTACAGTTGATGTCACAAAACAATTTTCTCCTTCTTGAACATAATCCCTGATACAGTCTTCCGAATTATCAAAATACATTTTATAACATCTTAAATGCTTAGCTCTTAAAAACAACAACAAAAGGCAAGTGGAACATAGCTACATCAAAATAAGAAAAAAGTCCGCCTTCCAGAAATAGTTGCTACAGGGTCACATGACTTAATATATACCGACATATTTGTGTGTACACTTTAAACACATCTATGCACCCATAAGAAATATACACACACCTAAATTAATACACTGAAATGCTCTATTAAGAAGAGAGTATACATATATGCTCTACTTACACAAAAGATACTGTATGCCTCGACAGAAGAGAGCACTTTTACGTGTGCAAGTTTGTCACAGCCTTTATGACATCAATAAAAGCATAGTCAAAAGTGATGTCACAAAGGCCATGACAGAAATAAAAGTGCTATTTTTAAGACAAATTGATCATGTAATCATAGGTACTTCAGAAAGAAGGTGTTTGTAGGTACAAAGAAAGGGAAGCACTTAATCAAAACCTAGCAAGTTAGAAAAAGTCCACTGTTTATAAATAGTATATACTATTTATAAAACACATAAACATCAGGTATGAAATACAAATTCCCAGAAGATAAAGTAAATTTTAGACAGTTTACTGGGAATGGACTTAAAAAATAAAAAAAAAGGTTTTATCTACAGTTTATAGATATTAAGGATTCCATGACAACAGGGGGCAATTTCCTTAACCGCAGAATTATAGTGCTAAATGACAAATGGAATGGCTTAAATCCTTCTGTAGCCTCCATGACTCTCATACTCTGCAATCCACTAGGTCCATTGGATGTTAGGATGCACTGCTTCAGTACTTCTAGACCCCAAAACTTTGGATCTCTTTCTGCCCAGGAACAGCAAAGGACACAGCATTTCTTCAAGGAAATAAAAGGCAAACAGTGATTTTATCTGCAAACTGTTTGCCACCACAAGGGAAAAGTGCATTACTACTCAGTTAGTGCCCAGCACAAGAATCTCCAGAAAACTATAAACTCCAATCCAACTCCTAGAAAGGTCAAATGTCTCTTGTTATAGGATATAACGCTCAGCTGGGAAGGCTTCGCATTCCATAGAGAATCACAGATGTTCTTATTTTGGGCATCTCTTCAAGGTGTTGTGTCCCATGGAGATCAATCTCATTCAGGACAAAGAAGACAGAAGAAAAATTTTGGTAACACTTACTTGGTGACTTTGGGGGTTTATGAGACGTTTTCTTCTTCCGTTTCTGGAAGAAAAAGAAAAATAGGCTTTCTGTATTCAAACTCTCCCATTCCTAAAACACCTCAGCAAGTAATGTGAAAAACAGAAATTGCAGCCACTTCTAGTGGGGAATCAGCAGAGATCTAATAAAACAATATTAACTTGTCTAAGAAACAGGACTGTAGTGCATGACTACACGTAGAACAAAAGGGATTCAACATAGCTATCCCAACTGGTCTAGTTTTACCAAAGTTTAAATGCCACTGTAGCAGGCTACAGCAAATGAATGAAAATAAATGGACGCCAAAACAAAGCAACCCACCACAATTAAGGTGCTGCCCCACAATGGTGCATGCTACAAAGCCAAAGCTACCTATTTTTGCTCATTTATTGAACAACTCTGTGAGGTTTACACCTGTCCATCTTAAATATGGGAATCAGCAAGTCCCTTAGAGGTGCAGGACTATTACAGGGCAGAGAATGGAGCTTACAATCCCCTAAAAGATGGAAGAACCCTTACTTGTTCAATTCAACTAGAGCGTACTAGACAGACAACTTAGGGTCCCTTAACTTGATGGTATTGAGAAATTCCCTGAATGTCATTTACAAAGTGTCTCAGACCAAGCATGGGAATTTTAAAATTACTGGAGCCCCCACATGTCAAATTCTTTGTTGGAACAATATAGTTAGCTCTACTTTCTAAAGTATCCATCAATAATCAGTAGACATAACTGGAATATGCTGTGTGGGGTACAAGCAGATTCTGAGAAGTTTTTTCAAGTGTTTACAAAAAGCACATTGATGATAAAACTCACCATCTCTGTGTCAGATTCGTAGGTTACAGCAGACAGACTGTCATCTCCCTGGGGAGTAGATATGTACAGTATAACCTTTTCTGCTCTCTAGATGGTTGGTTAATATATAGATCACCAGAACTTAAATAATACCTGTTTTTTATAACAATCACTGCAGTAAATTCAACTGTGAACTCTGTCACTGCATTTACAAAGAGACAGTGTAATTGGGAAAAATTTCCTGAAGAGGAAGCCTCTGCAAGATCTGACTTTAAAAAGTTGAAAACCTGGGCTACAGCAACCTTGACTGCTTATTCACAATATCAGACAGTATCAGTAGGTGTAGAATGAAAAATCACTGCAGTGTGATAAATCAATTTCAGAAAAGGTAGTAACATAAGAATTACATATAAAGTAAATGACAAATGTCCATGGAAACCCTAACATTTTCCTAAGCTTGTAATAAAAATCTCACTTCTCATTAAATAACATTTCTATTATTATTTTTAAATCATCACTATCTTTTCTCTGACAGCTAGTGACAATGCTGGGTGGGATGGCCAGAGCAGTTGGCAGGAAGGCCAACTTCATATCTTCATGCCCCCTTTTCAGTGCCTTTAGTCTAATAAAAGAGTATGATGTTCCTGTAAGCCTCTCTCTCAAGTAACTCTGCATTTAATAAGTAGTAACTATTTTTCAGTGTTTGTTAATATTCTAGATGCAATATGACCAGAGATTGGACTGGCCTGCCTCCCAACGTTAATATGACCAGAGATGCTCATATTAACCTTAACACTCTCCCACTTACAGGCTCCCCAAAGAGTACTGGGTGGCTAATTAGTCCAGTATTAATACCTTAGCACTTATACACTGCTTCACATTTTCAATTGCAACATTAAGCAACCATTAAGCCCTGAGAGGGAAGTATCACCATCCTCATTTTAAAGACAAGGAACCAGAAGCATAGCAAAGTTCAGTGATTTGACCAGTGTTAGACAGTGAGTCAGTGAAAGAGTCAGCATTGGAATTCAGAGGAAAAGGATTGTCCAGTGCTTAGGGCACTTACGAGACCCGTGTTCAGTTCCCTACTCTGCCACAGATTTCCCATATGACCTTAGGCAAGTCACTTCGCCTCTGTGCCTCAGCTTCCCTTCTGTAAAATGAGGATAAGAGCACTTCCCTACCACGCTGGGTGTTGTGAGGATAAACACACTAAAGACTGTGAGACACTAAAGACTGTGATGGGGGCCATACAAGTATCTAAGATAGGGAGATGGACAGGTTTCCCCTTGTTTATCCCTTCAGATCACAGTACCTGAAAATAGCTATTTGTTTAACACAGCGCCAACACAGAAGAGTACGATCTCTTCACACTGAGCCAACGGACGATCTTTGCCTACTTGTCATACACGAGCATATCCAGGAAAGTTTGGAAAATTTCAATTTCATATGATTTTCATGTTATGTTGCCCTGGCAGAAAGGACCATGCAATTCATTTCCGCTTGCTGCTGGCTTCACTGGCGCTTACAGATGCAGCTCTGTTCCTAGGCAAGATCCAGATCTAGCTCATTGTGAGACGCAGGAGAAGAGGTAAGGCAGATTTTAAAGTGTTGGCTGACAGGAAAGAAGGCAGCATAGAAAATATTAAGAACAGATAAAGCAGCTTTTCGGCCTGGCTGAGTGCAGGTAGGCATACATTTTATTCACTATGCCATGCGGTTTTTAATTTCCTGGGTCAATGTTCCTAGCAGCATACTGACAGGTTATTTTTGTTATTCTTGGAGCATTTTATCACACTGCTGCATATCACTATGAAACTCCATCGGCTATGTTAGCAATTAGATAGGGAACAGCAGCAACGAGAATGGATAAACAACAGAGGGTGAGAAGCAAAACTAACTAATGTGCATATAAATCTTCAATGGATAGAATCTCCTACTCCTGAAAACCTGCATCTCCTTCTCTCCTTGAGGAGGTTAAACAAAAGGGACAGATAGAAAGACTGTGCTTTCAGCAGATGAACTCAAGAAGTCTAGTGCAATGGAGGTGACAGGGAAGTAATTTTACAGATGAGGACACTAAAGCACAGACAGGGGAAGAGTCCTTCCCAAGGTCAAGAATGAGCTGGTGGCAACAAGGGCATAAGCATCCAGGAGCCCTTACACCGAGTCTCAGAAAGAGTTTTACCACATATTTGCGCATCCAACACTTCACAACATTTTGCCTGAATTGCCACAGGTTTCAAACCCTCGTTATATGACATCTTCATGGCACGTGCAAACCTCGCTACAGTGTGAGGAGGCATCGACACCAAGCTGCTGAGAAATATTGTATCAAGAGAAGTCAAACCACCAAACCACAGTGTCAGTGCATGACACTATCACCACATCCATTTAGAAAAAAAACTTAACCCCGTCTCTTGTCAGCGGGGAAGAAAGAGCACAATATCACTGGAGTCTTCTCAAGAGGTGCTCAGAAACTATGGTGATGGATGCCAAAATAGGAACTGAGCTAGATAGTTCCTTATCACACTCCATGATGTCAAAGCCCCTTGGTGTCACCACAGCATGCACAATCCCAGGCACATCATATTACGAATGCATAGTGAGGTGTCATCACTGCAGTGTCCTTATTGACGTGATGATGCCCCACCTTACGTGCTACTGGAGAGAAGGTTGTACTTGCCCCAGGGACGCTAGGGTAGTGGGCATCCCAGTCCTACCCTTCAACTCCCACAGCCTCTCCACACCACACCACACATCTGCCCCAGTCCCAATGTCCCCCTCCCCATCCGCCCTGGTCCCAGTCCCAGTGTCCCCTACCCTGGTCCCTCTACCTCCTCCCCATCTCCCTTGGTCCCAGTCCCACTGCCCCCTCTCCCCATCTCCCCCGGTCCAGGTCCCCCTGATCCCCCCTCATCTCCCCTGGTCCCGGTCCCACTGCCCTCTCTATCCATCTCCCCCAGTCCTGGTCCCACTGCCCCCTCCAATCTCCCCCGGTCCAGGTCGCACTGCCCCCTCTCCCCATCTCCCCCGGTCCCACAGCCCCAGTCCCGGTCCCACTGCCCCCTCTCCCCATCTCCCCCGGTCCCACTGCCCCTCCTCATCTCCCCCTCTCCCCCGGTCCCACTGCCCCCCTCCCCCTCTCCCCCGGTCCCACTGCCCCCCTCCCCATCTCCCCCAGTCCCACTGCCCCCCCTCCCCATCTCCCCCAGTCCCGGTGCCACTGCCCCCCTCCTCCTCTCCCCCGGTCCCACTGCCCCTCCTCATCTCCCCC
>NC_048307.1:10686979-10781461 GCF_013100865.1 Trachemys scripta elegans | reverse complement strand
TCTCCCCCAGTCCCACTGCCCCCCCTCCCCATCTCCCCCAGTCCCGGTCCCACTGCCCCCCTCCCCATCTCCCCCGGTCCCACTGCCCCTCCTCATCTCCCCCAGTCCCACTGCCCCCCTCCCCATCTCCCCCGGTCCCTGTCCCTCTTCCAGCCGCTCCCATTCGATTCCCCCGGTCCCCTGTCCCCGAGCTCACCAGCTCCCCCTCCGTGGCCGCCTCGCTGGTCGCTAGGGACATGGCGCGAGCGGCGTTCAGGGAGCGGCCGGATCACAGGAGCCGCTTCGGGGGAGCGGGCTCGGCAGGTGCATGTCACCAGGCGGGAGGGAGGACAGGGCGGCCTGGGGGCAGCGTCCGGCGGTCCCGGCCTGGATCGAGCCCCCTCCCCTCAGAACTTCCGGGTTTCCGAGGCCATGGCAACCAGCTGCGGCAGCCGCGCCAATACCCGGATGAATAGGGCACGGGACGCCCGGGCCAAGCGTCTCTGCACCCGGGGTTTGGGGAAGCGGCTTCGTCACGGGGCTGGGACAACCAAGTGTTTGCTCGGAGTTAGGAGAACACAGAGTAGGGGAGCAGCTGGGGAGCCAGCAGGCAGGGGCTGGGGAAGCCCTACTGATGGGGTTACCCAGGCGAGGGCCAGACACCCACACAAGGGCCCCACGCACAGAGTCTGGCCTGGCACCCAACATGAGGGACCCTCCTTTGGGCCCTCCCCAATAGGGCCATGGTCAGACGCTGATCCCCATGGAGGGCTGGTTCTCAAGGCCCCCCGCAGCACCAGATGCTGGCGCTGAAGGCCATGTACAGATGGCACCTGTGGGTCTTCACGCAGTCTGGCCAATGGCACAAAGTCTGGTCTTTTTCTTAAAGCCCCAGGTCCAGACGTCAAAGGATTAAATATGAATCTCAGTCAGCCCCCCACCAACTCCCTGTGTGGCCGTGGACAAATCAGTCAGCTGCTCTGTGCCTCCTTTCTCCATCTGTAAAAGGGAGTTACTACCTCACTCCTGTATGTGTGAAACCTAGTTCATTAATGTTTGTATGGTGCTTTCAGATCCTCTGATGGACGGCACCATAGAAGTGAAAAGTATTATTGGTATCCTGGTTTCTATTATTCACCATTATATATTTTTTTCTTTCAAGGGTCGCATCTTGCTGCAATTGATACACAGACGACTGTGTCTACACTCCAAAATTCCCCAGTTACTACCTACCACCAGTTCTACCACTGGAAGTGCTAGTGTAGACTGCACTCTTGCAGCGTCCAGTGTGTATTTTACCACCTTGTTGTCTAACCCTACGCAGAGAAGTTCCAAATGCCTTGTGGTAAAAAAGCCAGCACTGTTACTTATTTATGCCAGTGCTCTTATAGTTGATACCAATAGTGGAACTGAACTAGTAGTAGCAACAGTGGGAAAATGTTGGGGGAAAGGGTTATTGTAGGCATATGTATCTTTAATTTGCCAAGGCCCAAGCACAAGGCCTGTTGTGGGACAGTGGCAATGACAAGGGACACAAGAAAGCTAGCCTCGCTGCATTTACATTACACTTCTATAACTTCCACATTTCTAGTGTTGATAATTTACACCTCAAGCTTGCGTGGGGATAGTATTCTTTCTCATCAAGAGGGATAGCTGAGAGGCATGATCCCACACAACGCACTCAGGATGGGGCTGTATCTCATTTATTAAAGTAAGAATAATACAATGAAAACCAGCAAACCCTAAACCCAGTAAAAAGAGCATTAATACTTACCTGATGTCTTTAAAAATCATATTGGGATGAGAAACACCAAAGGGGCTTTGTAGGTATTTATGTGGAGCAATAGTGCCATCAAGTGGTCCTTCAGCAAGCAGAAATCCCCAGAGGTTCTCAGGGTCTTGCTTTCAGAAAAAGTGACAGACTTCTGAATTCAGATCAAGTGGGAACTGTTCTTCCAGCTCACCTCTCACAGAGTCAGCCTTACCATTTTTGGACAGGCCTGTAGTTTTCCATTCCCCAAATATAACTGCCTCCTGACCACCAGGGCCAGCCTGATGATTTGGGGAGATGGGGTTAAAGAGATGATTCTTTGAGATACACCCCAAATGTAACTGATTTCTCCTCCATAAAGAATTGTACAGTATATGATCTTTAGGTCCCCTCTACCTCTCAAGCCTCCTGCTGCATAAGTGGAGCTTAACTGTTTGTGAAGAACCCTGTGCATAGCTGCCAACAAGTAGGCCTAGGCTACACACATTTTTTAAATAGATTTAACTATTTCAGTTAGAAGTGTGATAGTCTAACAATATAGCTAAATGGATACAATCCCTCGTGTGGACACATTTATATCAGTATAAGCTGCCTCACACCAGTATAGTTTATACCCTTATGGGATATTCCTACAGTCCTCATTGGGGCTCATCTTGACTAGGAACATCAGGGGAAAAACTTGCCTTGTCTCCTCTAGGATTTTACCTTGCGATAGCTAACTGGAGATGTAAAAAGCAACAAAAAGTCCTGTGGCACCTTATAGACCAGGGGTCGGCAACCTTTCAGAAGTGGTGTGATGAGTCTTCATTTATTCCCTCTAATTTAAGGTTTCGCGTGCCAGTAATATATTTTAACGTTTTTAGAAGGTGTCTTTCTATAAGTCTATAATATATAACTAAACTATTGTTGTATATAAAGTAAACAAGGTTTTAAAAATGTTTAAGAAGCTTCATTTAAAATTAAATGAAAATGCAGAGCCCCCCGGACTGGTGATCAGGACCCAGGCAGTGTGAGTGCTACTGAAAATCAGATTGCGTGCCGCCTTCGGCACGCGTGCCATAGGTTGCCTAACCCTGTTATAGACTAACAGACGTATTGGAGCATAAGCTTTCGTCAGACACATGGAGACAGCTCTTCCAATACAAATCCCCCTCTCCTCCCTTTTATTCAGTGAAGCCAGATAAAGATAAAGTGGCAGCGTACAGGCACTCTGACATTGATTTAAACCTGACAGAGCGCCATAGCTTGCTGCTACTGATGAAAATTGCTATGATCACTCTCAAACCAGTAAAGCGTGTCCACACAGGGCTCTGCGTCTGCACCACTCTAGTTACTACCAGTGCACATTTGTGGGCAGAAATACCCGTCCCCCACTGTCGGTATAATTTTACCCCGAGAAACCCCCCTGCCCAGCCTCCCACCGCCCCGCCCCGCCCCGCCCCGCCCCGCTAGTCCCGTAGCTCCGCCCCTTGGCTATTCCGCTTCTGCGCCGTTTTACGACAGTAGGTGGGAGGCGTGGTTGGCGGCCGGTCTGAAGGGGAGAAGCCGGCGCTGTCTGGGGTGAGGTGGGTACCTCAGTCCCGTTCCCCTGCTCGGGGACCTGCCCGGCGCCGCTCCTGCAGCTGGCGAGTGGCCTGGGCCGGGCGCTCCCCCGGCGCTGCAGGGGGAGGTCGGCTGGAGCGGGGCCCGCGCTGAGTCGGCGGGGTGGTGCTGGCCGCCCCCGAGATGTGGAGGGAGCCCTGGGGCGGCAGGCTTTCCTCTCCCCCGTGCCTGGAGCCAGAGCGCGGACAGCTGGGCTCCGGGGAGCTGAGCGCGTCTCTGGGCCAGGTCCTCAGCGGTATTTATTTGGGATCCCTTTGAGCAGGGGTTCTCAAACTGGGGGTCACGAGGCTATTATGGGGGGGTCGTGAGCTGTCAACCTCCACCCCAAACCCTGCTTGCCTCCAGCATTTATAATGGTGTTAAATATAAAAACAAGTGTGTTTAATTTATTGGGTGGAGGGGTCGCACTCAGAGGCTTGCTGTGTGAAAGGGGTCGCCAGTAAAAAAGTTTGAGACCCACTGCCTTTGAGGATTTGGTCCTATATCTTTACATCATTCTGGCTCCTGAAATAGTGGGAGTCACATAGAAAGCATGATTTAATGTTTGTAAAGCACTTTGAGGCTAAAGGCAGCAGAATAAATGCTGCTTGTTCCCAGATTCAGTTGCAGGCTTTCAGATGTAAAGCACTGTGTCTCTTAAGGCTTGTCTACACTACCACACAAGGTCGATCTAAGATATGCAACTTCAGCTCCGTGAATAGTGTAGCTGAAGTCAACATACTTAGATCTACTTACTGCGGTGCCTTCACTGCGGTAAGTTGACAGCTGACGCTCTCCCGTTGACTCCGCTTGTGCTTCTCGTTCCGGTGGTGTACCGGAGTCGATGGGAGAGTGCTCAGCGGTCAATTTATTGCATCAGTCGACCCCTGCTGGATCAATCGCTGCCTGCCGATCCGGTGGGTAGTGTAGACAAGCTCTTAGATTTCACAGCAAAGTGTATCTACCTTGTACCTCCCTACTTGACTTTCAATGTTACCTTGTTATGGAGATGCACTTCCACTGAGTTTGTTTCTCACATTCTTTTACCAGAAGAAAACCAGACGCACTATGGACAGGGAATGTTCTCAGCTTCTGCCTTCTGTTTGTGCAGTTCTAGCAGACTCAAGGCAACTTGTTGCAGATGACACCTTTCTAGAGAAATTTCTGGACTGGTTTAAGACTCTGACTGAAACAGGTAATTCTGGCTCTCTTGATTTGGCCTCTGCCTCTTGGCAGCCAGAGGGATCATCATAGATGTGTTTAAGGAGAATTAATATTGTACATACCACTTGGTTGTACCTATAGGTTTTTAATAAAATGGTAGGTTATCTGAGGGTGATAGAAGCTTCCCTCAGTTTGGAGGGTGCTGTCTGGACACTTTCATACTGTAACAAGAACACAGAAAAGCTTTACAAATGAAGTTTTGTTTCACTCCTTGTAAGTGGCGGAGATTCTTAATCTAATAAAATATTAATTAAGGTCTGTAAAAGGGCTGGTGCTTTAAACCCTTCTGAATCCTTGTCCAACTGACAACTAAGTGGGTACACTTTACTCTTGTTGGTTTTTAGGTGAACCTGCTAGAACTGTAATACAAAATAAAGAGATGTCCTAGAAATGATAGTCAATTGTTGCTCCACCTTCCATGGATATTTCTTCCCCAGAATCTAGCCTGCTGCTGTTACAGGAGAATCCATGCTTGACAGAGCTCATCACGTGCGTGCTGAAACTGAAGGATCCAAGTTCTAGCACTCTTTCCTTTATTCTGAGATTAACAGGGATATTCGCAGCCTCTGAAAGCTGCTTCCAGTATTTACAGGTAAGTTAAGGCTTAAGCGACTAATCACAGAAGCACTTCCACTACTCAGCTTTTGTCGACCTCACCTTAATAAAATACAACCATAGTTATGTAGGGTTATTTTCTAGCAAGAACATTCCAATCCTGAAGTCATTCAAGCATTGAGTCCTGTTGCTAGATTCACTCTATGGGATTGTTAGAGCAGACAAAAGGCAGTAAAAGCCGCTACTTGCTCATCCTTGCATGCAACAGGGTATGCAGAACATAGCTGTCAAATGCTTGGGAGAGGGAAAGAGAAATGACATGTCTCAGCCCCAAAACTGAATATAGAATGACCGCTTGTATGACTGTCTCACGTTTGTTGATCTCTTTTGAGGCCTGTGACAATAAGTAAACTGTTTTCAAAGAGTTGTGTGTGCATGCTCCTATGCAGGTACTATCTTCAGTGGGTTTTAACTTTGCATTTCCTCAATTCTGGTTATATACCATCATTCAAAATTAATCAGTTAATTTACATGGTTTCGTGTCAGAACTCTGCTTTACAATGTGCTACGAAAACACATTTTATAAAAATCACACATGACCTTTTAGCACAAAGTATTGTATCCCCTGTGAGCTCACTATTTTGGACCTCAGGATGATGGATAAAAATGAATTAATTACTCACTGAAAGTTGGTGGTTACCTACAGACCAGTGATCATGACTTACTTATAGTCAACATAGGCAAACATAAGACAGCACCAACCAGTAATATATTTATGGGCTGCTTCAAAAGAGCTAATTTCCAAGGCTGAGAAAAATTGAGCAAAATTGACTGGGAGGAAAACGTAGACAGAAAAATGTGAATGAAAATTGGGAATTCTTTTTAAGAAGAGTTTAAGATGGCCAGAAAATGATACCTCATTCAAGAAAGAGGACAACTTTGGCTAAAAGCCCATGCTACTTCACTGGTGAAGTAAAAGCAGCAATTAGAAATAAAAAGGCAATATATTAAAAAAGGGGAAATAGTAATCAATATAAATTAAAAGTTACAAAGTGTAGTAAATTGATAAGAGAAACTAAAGACTTTAGAGGAAACTTAATGGTTGGCAGGGCTAAGAACAATAAGTGTATTAGGAACAAAAGACATCCGAGCAATGATATAGGCCCATTTCTAGATGAGACGGTAACATTTTTAATAACGCACAAAAGACAGAAGTGTTAAATAAATATTTCTGTTCTGTATTTGGAAAGAAGCAGCATTATGTACTTGTATCATATGAAGTACTTTCCAGTTCATTAGCAACTGAAGAGGATGTTAGACAACATCTACGAGGCAGACACATTTTAAAATCTGCAGGTCTACATAACTTGCCTGTAGAGTCCTAAAAGCGTTGGCTGAGCAGATCTGTGATATGCTGGTATTGATTTTCTTAAATCTTGGAATACTGGGAAAATCCAAAAGACTGGAAGAGTGCTAATGTTATCCTAATATTAAAAAAGGCAAGTGGGATGACTTGAATAGCGATAGGCTAGTTAAGCTGACATGAATTCCAGGCAAAATAATGGAAAAGCTAATAATGGAATTCAGTTGATAAAAATCAAAAGTTAGGAATATAACTAGTGTAAGTCAACCTGGTTTTATGGAAAATAGGTCTTGTTAAATGAATCTGATTTAATTCTTTTACAATTAAAAGTGTAGTTGATAAGGTAACTCTGTAGATGTAATATACTTAGACTTTAAGGCATTTGACTTCTACCACATGACATTGTTTACAAAATTAGCACTATACCATATAAAAGGAGCACACTAAATGGATTTACTGGCTAACTGACAGATCTCAAAAAGTAGTTTTCAATGGGGCATCATCACATGGGAGTGTTTCTGGTAGGGTTCCATAGGGATCTGTACTAGATCTGATACTGTTCAATGCATTCAGTGATCTGGAAGTAAATATAAAAAATTACTGGTCAAACTTAGAGGTGACAAAGAGAGGTGGAGTGGTAAATAACAGTGAGGACAGGGCAGTCATACAGAGTGATCTGGATCACCTGGTAATCTGGCCCATTCAAACAAAATGGGTTTTAATACAGTCAAATGCAAAGTTATACATCTAGGGACAAGGCATGCAAGCCATATCTACAGAATGGGGGGGGGGGGGGGGGGGTCTTGGAAAGCAGTGACTCTGAAAAGGATTTAGGGCTCAAAGGATAAGCAACTGAACATGAGCTTCCAGTGTGATGCTGTGGCAAGAGGATGAATGTGATCCATGGCTGTACAAATAAGGGAGTAGGGAGGTGATTTTACCCCTCTGTACAGTCTTTAGTGAGACCAATACTAGAATACTACATCCAGTCTTGGTGTCCACATTTAAAAAAAAAAAAAAAAAAAGTGGTTTAAAATTAAAGAGGGCATAGAAGAGAACTGCAAGAATTATTCAAAGGACAGGAGGAAATACTTTACAGTTAGAGACTGAACGAGTTCAATCTGTTTAGCTTATCAAAAAGACGACTGAAGGTGACTTGATTACATTATTTAAGTGCCGTCATGGGAAGAAAGAACTGTGTACTAAAGGCCTCTTTAATCTAGCAGACAAATGCATAACAAGAACCAGTGGCTGGAAACAGAAGTCAGACAGATTAAATTAGAAATTAGGCATAAATTTAACAGTGACTGTGATTAACCACTGGAACAAACTACAAAGTAGGGGAAGTAATGAATTCTCAATCTCTTGATGTCTTCAAATCAAAACTGAGTGCCTTTCTGGAAGATATGCTTTAGCCAGACGCAAGTTATTCAGCTTAATACAGGGGTAACTGGGTGAAATTTAGTGCTCTGTGATATACAAGAGGTCAGACTAACCAGGCTCCAGGATGCTTTTCTCAAACCGGGTGCATTGTGGAAGGAGGAAAATAAACCCCGTAAAGCCATGGTATACACCAGTATCTCTCATTCATTCTACACTAAATTAACAGTGATCTAAACACATTTTGGGCAGCGGTTTAATTTGTGAAAACTTTCTTAGAGTATACATGCTTCAGACAAAGTAGCTAATACAGGCCAAATATTAATACAGTAAGACTGACTTAAACCCACTAAACCATGGGAATTCTGACTTAATGGAGTCACCACTTTCTTGTCTCTGCCATATGATGTGCTTCGAATAATAGCACACATTAATAATAATTTATGTAGTGTTTTTCATCTTTAAAGTGCCTTGTAGTGTGTGACCTTCTAACAGCATCCTACAGCAGTGGCTGGATAATAGTAGCTCCCCAGAAAGATCCTTTTAATTTAAATTGCAATAATGAAACATAGTTTTTCCTGTGGGTAGGATAGGGTGGGGACCCAGCAGTCTCAGTGTGCCTCAAATATGAGGGAAATGTGTTTTTTAAATCCCCTTGTTTTGTATGGTGGTATCTGAATTTAGAGTATGCTCTAAAGTCAGATAGAGGCCTACAGGGAAGAGAACACCTGGCTAGGAAACAACCTCATGGGGCGGTCATAGCCTTAGAATTTTTCCTAAAGTTCTAAGAATCTCATTCAAATGGTTAACATTTTGCTCACTCCTGGTTAAGCATGTGACAAGTGTTTTTCCTAGATATGCATAGCACTTTTATTAAATGTTTTAATTAGGTAGGGTTTCACTGCGGTAGTTATTATCAAATTGATATACACAGCTAATCTACAAGACCCCAAAACTGCTTGCTGCATAGTTTACTTGTTCTCTCGTCTTGACTCAGCAGAGGGAGCTGTTGATCAGTCTCTTTGGAGAGGTGGGGCCTCTCAGCAGTGCTCTGTGGGAAGAGGCATCTGTGCGAAGCGGCTGGGTCCAGGGTGTGCACAGCATGGTGCAGCACCAGAGCGCCCTCCATTTTTTGTGCAGCTGTGGTGAGCACTGTTTCTTGCCAGTATTCTTTAACTTCTTAAATCATTACTGTGCCTTGGCTATTGTAATCTGTCACTTAAGTGTTAAATGAGCAGAATCGTCGTAGGATATTCTGTTTAGATGTCATTATTTTACTTTGAGAAAAATAAAATGAGGAAACAATGACAGAAGGGACTTAAGCTGTTGTAAAAGTTAATTGTATTGCTATATTTTTGTTACACGTACATATGTATTAAGGTTCCTCAATATAAAAAAAAAATATAGCTTCCATGTTGGAGGGAGAAACACACACTTACCCAATAGGCAAAGTAAAAACAGTGCATTAGAAAGCCTTCAAAATAGAAATTCTTATTTGCAGTCTATTAGAAATAGTTCAGGATTATTGTACTCTAGGGAAATTAACCCAGGTTTCGTTCCCCCACACTTTTAATTGGGCTTGTAGATTTTACTCAATGTGAGCAGTCCTATTTGTCTTTTATAGTCAAGTAATCCACTAGTCTTAATAATTAATGGCTGATGATAGTCTTTATTAGATACCTAGTTAACATATACAGAACATCTTAACTCAGATCAATTTATCAGTCTAAACTAAAACTAACGGCCTCCTCCAGCTGTCAGTTCCTACACCCTGAAGATTCTGTTCATTCTCTTTAAACCACAGTAACACATCCTGAATGACATAAGTCTGGCTGGCATCAGTGGTAATGTGCACTGCGCTATGTTGGCGGGAGAGCATAAGCTGTCTATCACCGCCCCTATAATCTTACAGTTGGAAAAATAGAAATTTTACAATGCCAGCCATTGTCATTTTTATTTCCTTTGGTCAATGAGGGATAGACTGACTTTTCTCAGTCTGTTCATGTGTAACATTAAGTTTTTGTTTTCATTTTAACTTGTGTGAGTTACTCAGAAGTAGGATGACACATGATCAGATTGCAATGAAGTCTCCAAGTTGCAACAAAACTCTTGTTTCTTTGAGTGTCATGGCGTTGTTGTTGTTGTTTTTTTTTTTTTCCCTTTGACATAGGAGCCATAGAGGTGATCTTCACTCTGCAGGGAGACCCCAGCCTGTTTGTGGCTTCAGCTGCCAATCAGCTTGTAGTGCACATGCTCACCTTCTCTCTACAGTCATTCCAGACTAAACCTGTAAATATAAAGGACTGTGATTGGCCAGTATGTGCTCAAAAGGTTATAGTGCACATTGAAAAGTCCCTTAAATCCAACTCTGCCTCTCGTATCAAGCAATCCTTGAAGCTGCTAACTAGTGTGTTTGGATGCTGTCATGATCTGTGGACTGAAGTACTTTGGTCACGGCTATCAGAGCCAATTGTATATCTCTTGGAGGAGGAGCCAGTCCATGCCGGGCACTCACTGGTGGACCTTTTCCTTAGCATGGCAAGGTAAAGACCTCTTTGGAACCTGGATTCATGCAGTACTGTCCAAAATATTACAAGAAATGTGGTTGTCTTTTCCAAGGTGTTCCCAAAAATATGTTAACACTTCTTTCTTTCAGGTCTCCTGTGTTTAGCTGCCCTGAATGTAGCCTGTGGACATCAGTAACGTGTGCTCTGGAGCACTTAAACCCAGCTCAAGTTGGTCGTTTGGCAGTGGGAGTACTGAAGCTTCAGGAATGGTATGAATAGTTGGTATCAAACTTTAAAAAGCTTTCTTACGTTCTTGGAATATTATTCTGCAAATCTTTTAATAAGTTGTCAAGTCCCTTTCTGATTGTCAGTGTTCTTCTATAGGAGGAGGGAAACTTTGTGGTGCAACTCACTGCCAATGGTACAGAAAGTGTGTCCAGGAGTTGCACATGCTGATGGTTTGACAGTCCAGTTCCAAACACGAGGAACAGGAGAAGCAAATGCCCTGTACATGCTCTCAAATCCCACCTACAGTCAGCCAGCCTCTAGGGTCGGAATGACAAACTTAACTTTGGCGCTAGAGAGCAAAAACAAACATTCAGAGTAGGCATTATCTTGAGTGCAAGTCAAACACGACTTCTCTCTATTTCCTTCCCCTTCACATATGCTGTCTAATAGAAGTACCCTCTCTGCTTGCCAGCAGAAATCACCATCGTTGCTCTAGGGACTTCTATCTAAACCAGAAATGTGAGGAGCAATTAATTTAATTTATTGTAAATAGGAGAGAATTATTGGGTGCACGTGATCCAGTGTTGCAGGTTAAGTAATGCCTACACTCTGAGTATATGACATTGTTTAGATGGGAAGGTGGTCACCCGGGATTCCGCCCCTTTACAGTCTCCTTCTCTTGAAAAACTTCCCACCAACACCAGTCAGCTCTACTGCAGTGACATTGCTTGAAAACCACAAAGACCTTTCTCCTTCCTCTCTTGGCTTAGCGCGGGAAGCTTGGGACAGCTTGGCACACATGGCGACGTGTTACTCTCCCACCAGTACCAGCCTGATTTAAGGCTGAAAGAATCTACTCTTGTGAATTGTTATGAATTTACTAATCGGAATTTGGGGGCAGACACTCAGGGAGAACGAAGTGTTGTCTGTTCACTGCTACTTCTTCCTTTGAAGCCCACAGGCAGTAAAGATCCAAGCTCTGAGTGTTCTGCTTCAACCAATGGACTGTGTTCTGAAAGCAGCCTCCCAACCCTTGGAATATCCAGGTATAATAGTTATAGACAAGTGAAGGATAAACAACCAATCTGCCTATAAAGGACAAGACTGTATCCAGAAGGAATGGGGGTACGAGTTGTATCTTTCATGAGTGGGGGGGAAGCGAACAATTGAAGTAACAACTGTTATATAAGAGTGAGACTAAAGTCAAGAAGCAGTGTTTGTGATATAGCTGCCAGAGTATACAGCAGGGATTGGCAACATTTGGCCCGCGGCCCGCCAGGCCAGTTTGTTTACTTGCCGCGTCCACAGGTTCGGCCGATCGCGGCTCCCACTGGCCGCGGTTCACCGCTCCAGGCCAATGGCTGCGGGAAGCAGTGCGGGATGAGGAATGTGCTGGCTGCTGCTTCCCGCAGCCCCCATTGGCCTGGAGCAGTGAACCGCGGCCAGTGGGAGCCGCGATCGGCCGCACCTGCGGACGCGGCAAGTAAACAAGCCAGGTCGGCCCGCCAAGGGGCTTACCCTGCGAGCCGCGTGCCAAACGTTGCTGATCCCTGGTATACAGTATCCTGCTGAGGACAGGTCTCCTTCTTCAGTGAAGGATGGCACTAAATCCATTCCTTCCTTTACTTAAAACTCTGTTGCCGTCTCTATTTCAAACCCGTTGCTGTCCTATACTAACCTCAGGTCTCTCCTCCTTTCCATCTCCAGGTTTGCTGAATAGGTCTGTGAATGATTCTGCCACTGTTGAAACTCTTCTGTCCTGCAGATCCTCTTGTGCTAGCCTCCTCTGTCAGACGTTGGCTCATCTGGAGGAGCTGCAGTACCTGGTAGTGGTCTGGGGAAGGAATGGGTTACTTGAAAGATTTTCATTAAGATAGGCCCTATTGTGAAAATCTGCAACCAAATGGAACACGGAGAAAGGTTGGCAGTGGGGACTTTCCATTGGTGACACATCTAGTTAAAGAAGAAATCTTGCTTCTACCTCACTCACAGAACAGGCATAGTTAAGCTTTAAAAGAAGGCTGCACTTAGCTTATGCATCACAACCATAACAGTAGATTTGAGGCTACTGTCCACCACATGTCAGTGATGGCAGAGAGATGATCATCTTTCCTCCTTCACTCACCCATACCAAGTTTGCCATCTAGCATTGCAGAAGTTTCTATTCATAAGTTTCCTTTCAGATTCTGACGTCTCATCTATTGTAAACCCTGTTAAATTGCTTTCTCTAGTCCTAATAGTAACTCTCCCTCATTTGTGCAATAGCTTTTTGGGGTGTGGGAGGGAACCTGTTCATAACTATCAGACTTGTGATACCACAGGGATGATGCCACATTAGAACGAAACAGGTTTCTGCCCATTCTCTCCAACTTCTCTTGTAATATAAAAATACATACGCTACATATACAAACACATGCATGAGATATTTGCTAGAAACGTATCTGCTTTCTCTCTCAGACCTGCTTGCCAGTGGATTTGCCCCATATACCTTTGCTACAGTCTGTAGTGACAGTATTGCAATTCTGTATTGGCCTTGCGACTCCAGCATCCTGTCTGGGAAACAAGATCAGTAGAATCCTGATTGGTTGCTTCAGAGTTCAGCGGTCAGCACTTGACATCCTGGGAGCGCTCTCTCACTGGGAAAGTGAGTGTTTTCCACGTTTTATGCTTCAGTGTATTTACTTATTTCTGGAACTTGTAGCCATTCTGGATTTGTAGCAGTGCAAAGTGTCCTGTACCCATTTCCTCTCTCAGCCTCTGGGTCTGGGTCCACCATTTTGAGGTATAAGAACAATCTGGTTCCCAAGTTTGTTCAGTTCTAGGCTTCTCAGCCCATACATCAACTTCACCAATGAATCTTCATTACTGTTGGTAAGTTAGAGCAATTAGTGATGAAAGCAGTTTTTTATAGGTAGGCCATTCCTCTTCGCTGCTTTCCCACATAATGTATTTTTCTGTTTAGTGGAATTACACTTGCTTTCCTCCCCTACAAATAGTTCTATAATAAATATTGGTATTTCAAGAGTTGATTCGTCTTTTTTCTGATTAGTATTGATCGTTGGCTACCACTTTTCCTGTGTTTCAGGCCACAGTGTATTCATGGGAAGTGTATTTGACATCCTCCTTGCATACCTGAAGAGTCCAGATACCAGTCCTACTGTAAGTACAGAAAACAAACCACAGAAGTGATAGTTTACTAAAACAGTAATTCTACTGTCATTGTGATTCTGAGAAACCGTTTGACACCACAAACAACTGTACTGGAACATCTTAAGAGGCCCTGTCTCAGCTCTGAGTGACAGAGGAAGTGGCTCAAGAAATGTGATTAAGCCATTATACAACTGACTGTGTTCAGTATCCTTGAAAGGAAACAGGAGTTATTGTACCCAAGAGTAGTGTGTCACCACACTTCCCTCAATCTTGGGGTTTCTAGTACTTGGTTTGCCAGTGTTTTTGGTATTAGGATTATTGCATTGCTGAGATTTCCTGCTGGTCGAGACTCTGGAAAATTAGAAGCTGGTATTAAGAGTAGCCACGTTCCAGGAGCCTGCTAGGAAAACAAGTAGGCACCATTGGATTCTTGATCTAGGCAATATTTACCAGCAGCCTAGTTCTTGATAATAAATGATGCTGGGTTGTTATCCCTAGCAGTTTGGCTGCAATTGAAAAGACTCAGCAAGTGTTATCCAGTGTAAATGCGTGCCAAAAAAAAAAAAAGCCTCCTTGTGAAGTGAATATTAGAAGGGCAGCCTCCCTCGGATTGCTGTAGCCCTGCTTCGTCGTGTTCTAGGTTCTGAAGAAGTCATTTCAAGCAACACTCAAATGGCTGGTGAGTTTGTCAGAGGCACCCAGCTCCAAGGATCACTGGCAACAGACTGAGCAGTTTCTCCAAGGTAAGGAAACTGTTGGGGGTAAAGTCAAACTAATGGCATAAAGTATTCCAGAAGTAATGGGCAAATAATTCCAACAGAGAAGTAGCTCATATAGAACTGCTACTCTGCCTGTCTTTCACAATTCCTATATTAGGTGCACATTTACTTACATATAACACAACTGTTGGAGTAGTGTCCAATAAGATGTGCTAGGGATCTCTGAAGAAAGTATGCAACAGCAGTAAAAGATGTTGCATATGATGATTTAAAGGATGCTAATGTTTAACAAAAAAAAAAAAAAATTGCTACCACTGACTTGTTCCCTTCCTGTTGATCTAAACCTATTGCTTGCCATGTGCAGATCTGTTTCTGGTGCTGCAGAAGCGTTTGTGCAGTCCTTACTGGGAAGTACAGGACTCTGCCCTGGAATTTCTCACCCTCCTGGTTAAGCATCTGAGAGGTAAGTGCAGAGAAAGTAACATTTTAGATTTGAGGCTTATCACCACATCCAAGCATTTAATACCCAAAAAACCTTAGCCAGCAAACTCACCTACTTGCAAAAACAAACCCATCGCACCCAACACTTTTGAATGGCCTAAACCATGAGAAACCCTGACAAGTCATCCAGTAGGTTTATCCTACTGTCCCACTGTGGTCCAAGTGCTGAGTCCTCCTGAAGTTCCAGACAGAGCAGTTTTAAGGAATCTGACTAGGAGGCAGTGAAACAATGAGGTATGTAGGGAGGCAGTTCATATCTGTTAAAGGCAAATAATAATGTCCCCCTCCTCCACCAGTGTCTCGAAGTGGAATGGATAAGGTTTCACTGAGCTGGCAGTGGGGCAGGATTTGGGGGGCTTGCACAAGGGGCTTTCTGCCCACTGCAGATTCACCCTCCATTCCCCCCCCCTTACACGGCAGAGGCCCAGCTCCGAGGCCAGGATAGTTAACCCCACAGTAGCTCAGTTCCTGTTTGATGGCAGAGAGGAGAGAATTTTCTTTTCCCTACTTCTGTCCCCAAACCAAAGTGGAACTCTCCAGTGCACAACCCAACTGCTTGTCCTAGCACACAGGTTCTGGCTTTGGGCCTTGAGCAGCTCACACCTGATTCATGGGACCTGCAGACCCCTCACTGGCACTGTCAGTTATTCAACATGTGTTGGGTAGGTTCTTTAAAACCATCAGGGCTAGACATTCATTTTTAAATAAAAGCCTAAATTCAGCAAGCTGAGAGTAAATTCCCACTTTCCAGGGAGAGATTCATTTGTATGCACACCAATGGCAAGTAGATTTTCTGAGCTCTAACAACTGGGGGGGTTGGGGTTTGACTGGAATTCAACAAGCCTGTGGTAGCGCATCTGTGCTCTTACCGGCAGTTGTCTGGTCTCCATAGCAGCTCAACTCATTCTGCAGGCAGCAGACATCCTGGTAAGATGAGGGGTTGTTTGCATTGGAAACAGTTTGGCTGGATAGAGGAATAAAGTCTTTCTTTGGACTGCTGTATATTTACAGAGAAGGAGGGGTTCAGGCAAGTTCTCTTCTCTTCGGAGGTGCCCAAGCTCACAGAGGATCTTCTTGAGGACCCAGAGAGTTACGTGAGAGCAAGTGCTGTGACAGCCATGGGACAGCTGTCCTTCCTCACCCATCTCATCTCAAAGAAGCCTGGTGTAGAAAATGGAAATGTCAAAGAGGTAAGGGAGGGGGAAGATAACCCTTGTTTAACCCACAGCAGAATCTAGTAGAACTTCCCATGAGCAAATAGGAGATTTTGCAGCCATTAACTAAGATGCTGAAGCACTAGAGAGAAACTGGAGTGTTTTGAATTCTTTAGCCAAGAGTTTCCATTTCTTTAAACGTATTCCCTCCTTGTTTTCTCATTCTTAGAAAAGCATTGTAGCACAACTTAAAGAAATCTTATCAACAGACTCAGAGGGCTTCCCTAGAAGAGCTGTGATCAGTGTCTTCATTGACTGGCTGAGAGAAGGCCACCCAGATGTACTGAAAGACACTGAGCAGTTTGTCTCCAGCGTGCTCCAAGCTGTGAACAGCGACTTAGACTGGGAAGTTAAAGCTGGTGGTTTGGAACTGGCTGAAGTTTTCTCTGCCCAGATACTTGGACGGCTTGGCCTTGCTGCATGCCCATATGCTGCTGTCTTATCCTCTGCCACCCGCTCCACTCATCTGAGTGAGTCTCTGCAGATATTCTGCCAGGTGAAACTGTTTGAGTTCCTGTTTGGTGCTTTGTGTGACTGTGACAGGCCAGTGGCTCAGAAAGCCTGCGATATCCTCATTGCCTTGAAAGCTGAGCTCTGTGATGAGAGCAGCCTGAAGGAAGGAACGAGTGCAGGCTTGTCTACAGAAGCGCATGGTATTGCTTGGTTAGAAGAGACTCTGAGGAGATGGAGTTCCTGTGCCAAGCCCTGTCCCAGAGGTGATGCTGATGAGGCTGGATCCCAAGACCCAAACGGTGTGCTGCTGGTTTTGAGAACAGTGGACTTAGAAGGGCTGCATAGGTCTCTGAACAGAAGTAGTGACCACATTGAGAAAAGCCCTCAGTCCCTCTTGCAGGACATCCTGGCCACTGTGGGGACCTTGGAGGAGAATGAAGCTGACTGCTATTAAAGTCAGGGGCAGGTTCTTGCTCAGATCGGAAGCCATTCCAAACAGGTATCTGGATGCAGGAGAAGTTATTTGCTACCCAAGAGTAGAAACCAGGCCTTGCAAAAGGGGAAACTTAAAGAAAGTCCCAAGAGGAGGACTCTGTCTTGGACTGGTCTGAACAGTGAGGATGACAACTTGGCTGGCTGTCAAACAGGTTAGACAGTTGTTAGTGGCATGTTGTCCTTGCTAGCTGTGACCCAGAATGCAAGGAATTTAAATGAGAGAGTATTTAAGAGGTGCAGCCAGGGAACTATAATACAATGTATTTGAACAAGTGATTGTTAAACACAGGGTTTGTATGAATTCAGACTCTGTAGACACTGCCCAAAGCTGCTTTTTTTTTTTAAAGAAAGTCCAAAAAAGCATCTGTTTCATTTTAATATACCCTCATGTAAAGCCATAGAGACTTGCCAAAAAAAAAAAAAAAGTTTTAAAACTCATTTAGAGTGTTGGTGTAAACAAGGTAAAGAAATCTATAAACTCTTTTATAGCCTGGTTGGTTAAACTTGCTGAAAGCTGATTCAAGTAGACTGGTTTTAAAAGGGGTCTATCCATTTTTGCTTTGTCTACACTACCACTCTAAAATCAGAGTCCTTGCTATAGTGAAGGGCCTAGAGGCAGAGGAGAACATTTAGGGAAGAGTCATGACGTCAGTGATTTGAACATTTCCTGTAACTATGGCAGGAGATCAATTAAAAATTATATTGGCAAAAATGTTTCTTACTTCTTCCTGCATAGGTTCCTAGGGAGAAGATGAGATGCTAGGTGCAATACACTTGCATTTCAGTGATGCTGGGGCAATTGCAGTTGCTAAGCCTTCAGCATGCTCTAGTCCCCATTTCAGAAAAGCTGGAATGACTCCCAGTGGGAGAAGGCATCTAAAAGCTCCAGCTGCCAAAGCTAAAATGTCAGTGTCAGACTTCGGTTTGCCTCATCCAAGTCAACAAACCTCCTTAATTAGAAATGTAGCAGCTGTACCCAAAGTGGCGGCGGTGCTTTCTGAGGACAATTTGACAGCTTTTAGAAAGCAGCTTGGGGGAAATTTGTAGTTTACAACTTCAGCAGCCCAAGAAGCGACACTACATTAAAACCTCTCCTCTATAGTGAAACAGCGCAGCCATGGCAACAGTGTCAAACTGTACCTAAGCCCCTTGAGCACCGATGTGAAACGATACCATTCCTGGCTGGCAAGGTAAGAACACGCCATTCAGTTTAGGCTAATGGAGGATACTGAAGCTCTCATCCAGCTGCAGCCTCTCAGGAGGAGAGGGGCTCAATTCAGATACCATCTCATTCATTCCCTTCTGCCAACAGCTGCGCTAGCCAGTGAAGTAGCATCCCAAAGTCTGGGTTTTTGAACAGCTCACTGGCAGCAATGCAGGGAGGCTAGACATAGGTTTGAATACTTAACTGCTGAAGGTTTACAACATACCCTTTAATGAATTCAGACAATAAGCTTATCTGCCACGCTGCACACAGCTTTCTACATAAGTGCTCCAGCTCTCTTATAGCAAGTGGGAGGAGCAGCCTTTGATGATGAGATATACATACAAGCCTGCCTGGCCTTGGGCTGTATCTGACTGAAGAAAGAAAAAAAGTATAATATGATGACCAAGATGGTCATATCCTTACCCTACATGGCACTTGCAGAAGCTGGGAGGGTTAGTGAAGAAGAGTCTGGCTAATTTAAGGAAGCATAGATTGTTTTACACAACCGCTGCATCCGTGTCTGCTGGATGGATTGTTATCCAAAGTTAGCACCACACACATTGCAAGGCATTATCTGACCTGTTTAAAGGGCAAGAGAGCAGGGTTATTAGATCACAATCAGTGACACCTTTTTAGGTAATGCCTTTCATTAAAGGAATCCAAACAACTATCTAAAGAAAGACAAGTACAATTACCACCTTTTACAGGTGGGGAAGGTTAAGGACTAGAACTCCGGTCTCCTGCCACCTAGGCCACTGGACTCTACCTGCTTTGCTTCCTCCGTGTGTCACCTTTAGCTAGAAGTGATGGTGAAGCTAAGTTCAGGCCCCTGACTGCTTGCAGTCTGAAGCCACCTTACCCAATGCATGATTTATATGCCACCAGAGTAAAGACATGCACACAGTCTGGAGTGATGGACAGGGAGGGTTACTTATATCTGCAGTGGGAAGTAGCATCTTATTCATCTTTCTGTCTGCAAGTGGAGGTGACAAGAGGATTAATTTTGGAACTTTCATAAACAATATTGTACTGAAAAGCTCTCAAACTTCAGCAATTAGGCTAAGAGCAATACTGACTTTTGCACAACTTCCATTTCTTCGGATCTTTCGGTTTTGACCTCCTTTATTGTTCCTTGCACCTGTCTGTTCACTGCACTCTGTTCTTCAAGACTTGCATTAGTGCTGGGAGGCTGAGACTGGAATCATGTATCCAACAAGAGGGGGAAAGAGCTGAGTGGTGTGAAAATCAGCAGCATGACAGCGAAGTGGCAGGGGGGTGGAAAGATCAAGGGAGGTAAAGAGCAGCAAAGAAAACCCTACTTTCCCTGCTGCAGAAAAATTTAGCTAGTGTGTTAGGGATGTTACAAATCTTGTTTAAACCAAAGCCTTAGCTCCCTGACTTGTAAATGAACACCATGACATAGCCAGCAACTAGTGCATTCCCCTAGGTGCTTGTAAGGGCAAGGAGCCAGCTCAGAGAGGAACTGAAACTGAGTTCTGGCACAACAGCGTCAGCCACTGGGCCTTTTCGCCCCCAGGTGTTCAGTTTTTAGAGTTAAGTAGAATGTTTTCTTATTGCACCCTTGAAAAGAAAAGCCTGGTTCATGTCATGTCTCTATCTCCGGAATGACATATCCTAGACTTGTTCCAGCCCCCAGAGGAGTTCTGCCTTTGATGCTGAAAAATGCCCCTGTGCCAACAAAAATCCAACAAGCAAATTTAAAATAAATGAGCCTCCTACCTTGGTCAGCTAGTGCTGTTCTGTAAGGAGAGAGATCAGTGCCCAGGGCCTGATCTGCCTCCTGGCAATGGTTTACCCTTCCCCTTTACAGTGATGTCTCCCCAGGACACTCTGATCTCTTGGTGAGTCAGTGAGGAGTCAGAACTGTAAGTCCAAACCCTTGCAAGGCTTCCAATTTATCGAGCAGATTCAAGATAAGGAACTACTCTTGTCCTGCAGCAAGAGCATTATCCCAATCCCTGAATATATTCTGGTATAGTCTGCCATGGCATTGAGAATTTAAGCAGTTTGCCTATGTTGCCCTTCACTCCTGAGCACCAGTGATCACAGCACCTCATGATGTGGGCTTTTCCCAAGGAGACTGCCTTGCTAAATTCATAACAGACCCCTACACTCTCACCCCCAATGCAGAGACCAGGGTTCGGCTCACACAGAATCTTCATCAAGGCCTACAGAGCACATACCCTGCCTGTTCAGAAATATGCACACTGAACACACCACCACAAAGTTACAGGTTTTGCTGTCTAGCACTTCATCTTCTAGGTTGGGATAGTGGTCTCCTTAAATTGTATATATCCATAGTACTGACAGCAACAGCCATCATTCATGCTAGGGAAGGGATTTTGTAGGTATGTGAACAAGAACACGTGTTCATCAGCATTCAGAACCCACGTTATGGTGGAGGGAATCCAGCAATGCCCACACTGCCTCGTTTTGGGGGGGGCCACTGTGGAAGCCCTGTAGCTTTTATAACTTAGAACGTTAGCTGCTGCCATAGGGAGACTTTTCCATACACACAATACAACCCATAAGCAAAATTCCCCATTGCCATCAGCTGTTTATTTGAGTAATAACTTTAGGCTGTGGCCTGCTGTATCCACATTTAGAGTATAAAGATGCATCAGAGCAGGAACTTTTTCTAAACACTTGCAGTATAAGTCCTAGTGCATGATCTCTGAGGGGATGTGAAATTCTATGCGTTACTTCTTTATTCAACAAATTTCAGCACAGCTTGGGAGAAAGGGTTTGTCCCTTTATTGCCTCATGCAGAGCCAACAACAGAGAGCACAAGAAAACAAGCATTTTTTGCTATCAGCAGCTCTGCACTGAGATGTCTCTGGCTGAAGAGATGAAGCCTGTTGCAGAGTATGGCTTGGAAGTCTCTGTTAGAACTGTATTTCTTAGTATGCAAAGCCACTGTTTGCAAAAGCAATTGACAAAGGCCACAACAAAGGTGTTACTGCTGATTCCCCCTGTATAAATTGTAATGCGATTTTTCATAGTGAAACTGCTGAACCAGTTTCCTCAGCCATAGGTGGGTGGCTTTTAAAATGTAATTGTGATGCATGCCTGTAGAAACGTACATTCTTCACCAGAGATCTGTTTGTATTACATATATGAGGCACTTTCAAAATGACATGACATTTTCCTTTAAGAGCTATGGGTTAATGGAACAATCGTATTCATTTATGCCCTGCATTTGACCAATGAATACAATTGTTATAACTGGGTGGAAAATGTTCTCTGGATTCTAAATAGCAAATTAAAACCCACCCTGTTGCATTACATAGCTTTAAAGTGCACAATGAGGAGCAAATAAGGACTTGCCCACACGTAAGTTGTATCACTTTGTACTACTCTAACCATACTGGTATAGTTAAAATCTCCTCCCTCATCCCCTCCCCAGTGTGGATGCAGTGACCCTGGTATAATTAAAGTGTTGCAACTTTGCTAGTGTGGATGCAGTCATACTAGTATAGCTTATTCCCATACAGGAAGGACATAAGCTATCCTGGTAGAAAAGTATCAGAGGGGTAGCTGTGTTAGTCTGGATCTGTAAAAAGCATCCACACTGGGGGTTGGACAACAATTTCTGTAATAAATAAAATAAATAAATAACCGTATCCCTAACCAACGGTTGTACCAGCGTAAGCCCTGTATGTAGACCAGGCCCAAGACATTTCCAAGGAACATTTATCGTAGCTATAGCACAGTGCTGTGACTAGAAACCAAACTTTAGATAAGATCCTAGCTTCACATCAGGAAATGTATCGGTACATCTGTAAGTTTGTAAGTATGGACATGCCCTCAGCCGAGTCACATACAGTCTATATGTGAAATAAAAACTCCTTCCGGTCGGCTGGGGGCCTATCCCAGTACCCCTTGGTTGGCCTTTCTTTCCTGTAGCCCTCTCTGGGCTCAGGCCCTTAAGTAGTCCAGCAGTCTTTAAAATGGCCTCGGCCCTGGTATTGAGCCGTGCTCCAGGGCTCTCTTCTTAGAGGCAATGTCCTCACCCTCTCTGGGCCCAGCTTTCCTGCTGGGCAACTAAAAGAGTTCAGTTCCCCTTATGGGGTGCATCAAAGTCCAGGCCACTTTCCCAGTGGTTGGTGGGGGGGACCTAGGCCCGCCCTGAACTCTGGATTTAAGCCCAAGGACCCTAAAGAAAACAGCCATCTGCTGTGTCCTTTTAACTAAGCTGCCCCAGCTGCTCTGATTCCCTGGGCCTCTTGCCCCAGCATGTTCTTCACCCTTATCTCAGGACCTTGTCCTAGTTGAGTCCCTGCCGCCAGCCCAGAGCTCCTTCTCATGCCTGCCAGCACTGTTCTGTTTAACGTCCTGTAGCTCCCTCAGCCAGCACACCATCCACATTCCCCCAGCTCCAAGGAAAAAGGAACTGAGCTCACGCTGGCCCTGCAGCTCTTCTTATACTACCCTGTTGGGCCCTGATTGGCTGTGTTCCACACAGTCACTCTAGGCAGCTTGGAGGACCCTCTCCACTGCCTTTTCTGGAGTGGGTTGTGGCAGGGCCATGAGGCCTCTAGCCAGGGGACCTCAGAGTATGGTCCACCCCGCCATAATCCCACAGTCCCAGGCAGTCTTCATTTCTTCCACTTTCAGAAGTGAGGCTCCCAGCTGAGTCCCAGGCTATGCTGAGACCAGGCTGAAAGAACTGAATAAAGAGACAGGGCATGTCTAGAATAGGGAAATAGGTCACATGATCACAACCAGACACACATTTTTAAACATGACTCACCCTGTCTAACAGGATTTTAGCTGGGACTTCGCACCTAGTGAAGTTAAAATGCATTAGCTAACACAACCGATTTTCCTAGTCTAGGCATGTCCCTCCACTAGGATAATCATCGTGCAGTGAAGGTACAGTTTAGTGCTGGAATCCATCATTGTCTAATATAAACCCCATCCACGAGAGTGAGGCACAGATTACAATTCTTGCTATGTTCTGATAGAAAGCTGCATTTCAAAAAACAGCTGTGGTTGCTAAGTGACAGCATTTGTACAAACCTCTCATATTCACTAACCCAAGCTCTTAAAACCAAGGAAGTGAATAGCTACAACCTTCATAAAACCGAACATGGCCCACACATAATCAAACACAAAGAAATGCGTATTTCATCATAACCCAATGTCCTTAACCCAGGGCTATTCTTTAAGGTTGTTGAGCTGTGAAAGAAAAAAAACCCACAACCAATGCAGGTCCACAACTCCCATTGAAATCAGTGGCTGTAGGTTTGGGCTCCAAGGTCTCCACAGCAAAAACTGTTAATTTCATTTCATTTCATCCGATTTTCTTGCAAAAATAGCTGGTGCATAAATTTTCAAGACGAGCTGACAACGTGTCAAGTTTAGTAGCTACGTGCCATTTCTGAGCGAGAGAGAGACAAAAATCAACATTTGTCTTTAATTACTTGCAGCACAGCATTCTGGGTGTCCAGGGTCAATCTGGCAATTTCCAGGCCAAGCCAGAGTGATAGGGGGTTCTAAAATAGAGCTTTACAATAGGTGGTGGTTGCAGTCTCACCCCGGGAGAGATTACCCACAGCTTTCTATACAGACTATGTTTCACAAGGAAGATTCCTGCAATATTCATGACCTATGATAAATATTCCAATCATCTCCTGGGCTTACAGGAGCTTTGGGGGACTCATGCTGGTTTCCTCCATTCATCTCAAGTCCCTGAGAGCCTGTCAGAGGCCCAATATCCTCACAGTCAACATTGATAAAGTGATAGAAAATCATCTTTGGTATTTTAGATGTAAGCCGAGGGATAATTGTGCTCGACGGTCTGATCCATCTGGGAGTCTTTTCAGTGACTAACGGAAGTCGGATCTGACTCTTCGCAAACAACTTCTCTTCATTTGTTTCTTTCAAAATGCCATCAGTGAGCCTCCTAACCCAGGTCTGGGGTGTGTGAGGAAAAGAGGAAGAAATGACACGAGTGAATCCTTCTCACCAATGAGAGAATCAATCCCTCAGTGTTTTTCTTGCAGTCCAATACATATAATTTTACTCACACACAAATCACGGGCACTTTATACAAATGTCAAACACCTTTGAAGCCTGGGCCCATTTTGGCAGTATCATTTTCTTGGGATAAATAACAAATCCCACCAAAGAGAAGGGCAATTCAATTTCTCTGTCTCAGGAAATCATGTTAGTATTCCAGACAGCATGGTCTAATGGATAGTGCACTAACCTAGCACTCAGGAGACCTAATTCCTATTCCCAACTGCCACTGACCTGCAGGAGCAAGTCATTTCACCTCTCTGTGCCTGTTTCCTCTCACACCCTTTGTCTGTCTTGCCTATTTAGATTGTCAGCCTTTCGGGATAGGGATTGTCTCTTACCATGCACTTGTACAGTGACTGGCACAGTGAGAAAGGGGCCTTTAGATGCTATCACGATACAATTAACAGGCAGACTGCTGCTGAGTTCTCAAAGGCTATGAAGGGCCTATATGCTTTAGTGAAACTTGAATTGGTATAGACATGGGAGACCTGCGTAGCAATGCAAATTCCCTAATGTATACAGGTCCTAAGAAAAAAAGCAAGTGTGGTTCTGACTGGGAGATGCCACCTTTCGGAGTTTAATGCCCCTTAAGGCTGAGATGTGCAAATGAGAATTACTGGAGGGGATCAAAATCAGAGTACACACGGAGCTCATTCACCCTGGGTATTATGTAACTTCACAACCTCACAGAAAAACCTTGCATGGCTGATGCAGTGGCCTTGTTGGAAGCAAAGATAAGGCAGCTGAATCTGTCCACATCCAATAATCAGTGGGACAGATAGGAAGGGACAAAGGCACCACCTAGAAGTTAAGGGAAGTGAGAAACTTACAAATAGATATGCAGAAATATGCATACATGCAAGCCTGCTGCACACGTACACAGATCCATGTATACAATATCCACACAGGTACTGTATAGATACTGCAGCTAGGCATACAAGCCAATATGAACATGTTCATCTGTCAACATGCATCTTTGGGAGTGGAATACACTGGCCTAGTGCATGTGAACAGGTTTCCTTCAAGGGGCTGATCCAGCCTCCTATTCTCACACCCCTAAAGACATTCTGTATGGAGCCAGGGTTCATTATATATGGCTACAAAGATATATGCACATGACCACAAACTCCATGTCAACATGGTAAATGCTTTTAATCTTCTTCCCATACCAGTAAAATGGTCCCATACCTTCTACGTCCCATCCAAAGGCCGCACTCCTTGTACATCCCCTATGCACCCCATCCATGAAGGCGGCATGCCTCGGTACGTTCCCCATGGCCCAAATCACTTCTTGCCACTCAAGAAGAAAATCAGAATGCCACTTACTGCATGCTGCATATCAAAGCTCTGTGTAACACGGGTATCTATGTTCCACAACACATGCTGGCTAATGCTTTGGGGAGGGTTGTACCTACAGGCATCTGGCTTGACCTCACAGCAAATGCAAATGGAACCCGCTCAAAGATAGGCCATGTTTTCTGTCTGCCTGAGGAAATACCATATGCCAAAATGTGGCTGCCCTCCACTCATTACCTTGTGTAGCACAGGCAGGAGGGCATCCTATTCTAATCATCACTACAGACCCTGCAGCATCACAAAAACAAAAAGTCTTGGATCCAATTGCTCTGATTCCCAACTTCACAGACATGGGCCCAGCAGGAATTAGCCCTTTCTGCATGTCTAGATTGGGACTGTCTTCTCCTTTGTTTATTACTAGATCAAAGATGTGTCTCCATGGAAACATCTTAGCTCCTACAGTTTCAGTACTGTGGCTTTAGATCCTGCTTATTGTTTTCAGCTCTGTTTTTAAACTGGAGCCTTGAGATCAGATATATCAGCATTCACTTCTCTGCGTAAATGATTTGATTAGTAAGAACTGATAATGTGAACAGCATACACATGCGTGGGCGTGTAATTAGTATGTGTGCATCCATGACAGACTGCAGCAGGGCCAAAATTCAAGTGTGCATGCGTGCCTATGCAGATGTTTGTTCACTTGTGGGGCTCCCTTCTGATCTGCACAGGTGTACATACATAAGAGAATGGGAATGTGTGTGTGATCGTGAAGGTCCACCTGAATTTTGAAGCTTGTGAGTTTTTGCATTTGGCTTTAGCTGGAAGGTTGTAATTGTTCTTATTGCAATCTGCACCTCAGCATGCACCTAGCTCCTCTCGACGGGATTACAGTACCTTAAAACCACTGGGAAACTTCAGACTGCACAGATTTGCAGGTACCCACCTACTCACTGAAGCATATTACATCTGTGCTCCCAGGGCTGTTTCCTGTTTGCTTCCAGTGTAATTCAAAGTGGTGGTGAATGCATAAAGCCATAAATAGTTTGGATCTGCAATCTAGGCGACAGCCTCACTTTCTTTGCTTTGTCCCCCACAGCTGAGATCTAGTTGTGCACTTGACAGGTCCCAGATTTGTCCACTGAGGAGATGAGACGGTGGAGGTGCCTTCTGCGCGGTAGTTTGTCCCCACCTATGGTCTGATAGAGCCCAAGTCATGCAGGCCTTGGAAGAAGTGGGCTGTGAAGGGACGAGCACTGGGGGGGGAGGGGCTGATTGCAATGCTATTGTAGGGTTATCATATGTCCGGATTTTCCCGGACATGTCCGGCTTTTTGGGCCTCAAATCCTCGTCCGGGAGGAAATCCCAAAAAGCCGGACATGTCAGGGAAAATACAGAGGGAGGGGCTGGCGGTGCTCGGCCGGGGCCGGGGCTGGAGGTGTGGGGGCGGCAGTGTGGGGCCGGGGTCGGGCTGGGGCTGGCGGTGCTCGGCTGGAGGCCAGGGCTGGCGGTGGGGGGCCAGGCCAGGGCTGGCGGTGCTCGGCCAGGGGCTGGCGCCCCAGGGCCCGAGCCGAGCTGAGCCGGGTGGGAGACGCCGGGGCCAGAGCCTCTTGGCCTGGACCGGCCGGCCGCCACAGTGAGCCACTCGGCCGGGGGGACCGGACTGGGCTGCGCCCCGCCCCAGCCCCAGCTTACCTGCTGCCTCCCTGTTTCAGGCTTCCTGCGAATATTTGATTCGCGGGAAGCAGGGGAGGGGGAGGAGTAGGGGGCGGAGCATTCAGGGGAGGGGGCAGAGTTGGGGCGGGGACTTTGGGGAAGGGGCGGACTTGGGGCTGGGCCAGGGCCCCGTGGAGTGTCGTCCTTTTTTTAAATTAAAATATGGTAACCCTAGCTATTGCTAAATGAGTCCAGAGATGGTAACAGACGCAAGAGACAGCAAAACAAAGAATACAGTGCATTAACTCCTGAGGTGCAGGGAGAAGGGACAGCCATTGATGTGCATGCCTGTGCATGTTTGTGAGGCTGTGTACGTGCTAAAGCTTGGGACGATATTAACCCTTCTTGCATCAGAAGCTGCATCCATGAATTCTGTACCGAGGCAGCCCAGGCGCAAGTCAAGGCCAGTGACTTTCTCCTTTTCTTCCCCTTGAAGCCCCAGATGTCATGACTGGCAGACCTGAGCCAGCCCAGAGAAGTCAGCCCTGGGATTCAGCCAGACTCCAATTACTTTGGCTGAGCCATGCCTGAAACACAAAGGAAATTTTTAATTTGGTTTAAATTTCTGAGATCTCCAAAAAATAACGGCACAGACTGAAGAAAATTCGATTCAGTGTCGAGACCCACATTTTAAAATGCAGGTCATGAGACGAGCAAAACAGGTAGGAGGCATCAAGTGATTTAACTGGCTAATAAGAATGCCAAGCCATGCCTAATCAATCCAATTCACTTCTGAACTGGATAATGCTCCCAACACTGCTGAGAGTCGGATCCTGCTCCCACTGAAGCCAGTGGGAGTCTTACTGTTGCCTTCAATGGGCATAGGAGCAGGCCCTTAATTACCTACACAAATACATTTTTATAATCACATTAAGAAATTCCAGAGTAAAAACTGTGCTGTGTCAAATCACGCTGCCAACACACAGCCTTATCCCAGGGCACAGGCAGAATGAATGCCACAAAAGCTGTACCCTGCTGTGTCTTATGGCTTAATTATGGAACAGAAAGCACAAAAATGAAGGGATGTGTTGGGTTAATCAATGTTCCGAGTACTCCGACTGTGATAACAACAGTTACAGTCAATGGGGACCAGGCACATACATTTTAAAAGCACAATATTTTGTACTCACATGTGCTGTATTAATTCAATCTGGTTGCAACGATTGCACATGGGCATTATGCACAACGCCACACCAAGGACATCACCACTGTCATTGAGCCAAATGCAAACTAAGGTGTAGGTTAATCTGAAGGAAAAATAACAGCCTCACTTACATCAGGCCACAAGTAAGGTCAAAACAACGAAGACATTAACTCAGACTGAAAGTGTGACAGGCCAAGGGTCTGATCCTCCACTCTTGCACCTTGTATGGTCATTTTATATCTGCACCAAGTGCACAACGGATGTCAAATGCTACACCGGGCAAGTGATTGGAGGATTTCGGTTCAGTAGCATCTTACCCCCCCTTTGCACAGGTGTAAATAACCACATAAGCAGCAAAGCAGGGGAGAAATCAGGCACTAGGGATATCCTGCATATAATCAGTTCTCCAAACACCTGTGCAGTATACTAGCTAGAAGTCCTTATCTTTCTCAGTGTCTACAAACAGCTCTCCTCAACTCCTCCATTACCTCACTTCAAACCAATTCTTATTTCAGTCAGCTTTTCATCAAGGTTCATTTCTCAGTCACAAACCTCTCTTTTTAAATTCTTCCATGAACGGTATTTTGTCTGACTAGACAATTTCCTGTAATAAACTTCTTGTGTTTCCACCTGAGTTGGAGAAAAACTCTCAAAGGAAGCTTAGAGCAGGGACATTGTTAGGCAGAACCCTTCCACCTGCACCATATACGCACCAGTTAGTTGTACGATCTGAATTCCATGATCTCACTTAGTCGGGACCTTCCTGTTTTATCAAGGGATGCCATCAGCGAGACAGTCCCAGAGCTGAAATGTTACACTATTGGTTACCAGTTACTACATACTCTGAGTAACAAAAGAATCTCAAACACTTGTTTCCTTTACTTAAATGACCTGTTCTACGAGAAACAGCTTCTTTAATTCAACCCTCTAGCCCTCTACAAAGTACAGGATTCCTTTCAAAATTTCTCTGCACTAAAGATCAACTATCAAACAATAGTACACCTCTACCTTGATATAATGCTGTCCTCGGGAGCCAAAAAATCTTACCCCGTTATAGGTGAAACCGCGTTATATCGAACTTGGTTTGATACACCGGAGTGCGCAGCCGCCCCCCCCGGAGCACTGCTTTACTGCGTTATATCCGAATTCGTGTTATATCGGGTCGCGTTATATCGGGGTAGAGGTGTACTTCAAGGGAAACATCTATCCTCCCTGTCTCAAATTAACCATGTTCTACGTAATACCTCAACCAAAAATAAGAAGAGAGATGCTATTTCTGCTGTCTTCATAACAGACCTCTGCAGAATCCCTTCTATATGCAGAGAAACTTCTCAGAAAGTATATGAGGTATCCAGTGATCTTCAGGCCCAGTCCATAAAGGTTTTGGCGCCTAATCCAAGATATAGGCACCTAAGTCCCATTTTTAGGCACCGCTACAATTCACAAAACCTCCATTTGGCTGCTGCCTAAACCAGTGGTGCCTAAACTCATGTGGAGCCTAAGATTTTTGCTGTAAAAGTTATGCCTCCAGGCATGAGCACTGCTGCCTTATTCTAGACGTCAGGACCCCTTTCCGCTGCCAGAGCTCCAGAGCGATCCACAGAGGAAAATAGGCAGAGGAACATCTATCGCGCCTGATGAGGAGAAGGAACATGAACAGAGATCAGTCACCTCTCAAGTGAGCGCGCTAAACCTGAGGCTATGGGGTAGTCTGACATGAGTCTTCCTCCATCTCTCCTACTGAAGTTGTTCCACTTGAATTCAATATTAATTGGACCAGACAGAGTGAGAATCGCCCTCCAGTCCAGTGGCTAGGTCCCACACCTCAGAGGTGGCGAACACCTGATCAAACCCCATCTCCTTATCGGGCAGCAGTGGGACTTGAACTGAGGTCTCTCATCCCAAGAGAGTACCCTAACCCCTGGGCTAACGGTTTTAAAGGAGGCCATCCTCCTCCTGTCAGCCTCCTCTCCCCCACCCGGCTGCCTTGTGTGGAGTTAGGTGCTGCCTAACCTCCTCTCACAAGTCCTTTGGTGCCCATAAGCTTCCTGACTCCAGGAGAGGGTTCCCAGCTGTGGATTGTAGCCAGAGACAGGCACCTCCTAGCAGCCTGGATTTAAGCACCAAAGTCTGAGGGATGGGCAAAGTTTAGGTCACTCCCCTCATCAGCAACTCCCATTGACTGGCTTTAGCAGCTCCCCACCTACCATACTGGCTTTTGAGGATCCCACTCTTAGGCACCTATCTCCCCCCCCCTCCCCAAATGCATTGTACAGGGAGTCTAGGTGCCTAACTCAGGCGTTGTGGATCCCATTGTTGTTCCAGGGATTTTCTAGGGATCTAAAAGTTAGGGGGTGCAATGTCCAGGTCCCTTTGTGGATCCAGGCCTATGTACTTGCAAGAGCTCAGCTCTGTGTCCAAGTCCAAGTGCTGTGCATAACAACAAGAACTTCACAGCACCCCACCCAGACTCTCTGTCTGGGATGCTTAGCCCTTAAAAGGCACAGTCCCCAGTACCACAGGACACACAGAACAGTGCCCAAGCTGTAAGATTCCATTTTCCCCACCTACAAATCCTTAACATTACCCATATCCCGACCCCCACCCCCAAAACTGAGTGTCTTATTAAGGGATTGGTACTAGGATACAGATCACCTCAAGGAGAGCGATCAGACCCAAAGTATCCACCTCTTAAAACACAACATCTTGTGAGGAGCTTGGATACTATGCTGATGCCATGGTATAAGAACCTGGAATTCTATTGGGCGAGGTTCTGAATGGCACCTCTCCAGAGGTACAGCCCAGGGTGGAGCAGAGAAAGCAAAGATGGCTTTACGCCTCCTTTGGGCCTCTGGAATTCTGAGCCTGGCTAGAGGCATATTTGTTCCCCAGCATAAATAGGAACAGCCCCAGAGGCTGCCCCAACTTATAGTAGCTTCCCACAGCTGCCTATAGGCCATTCCACCAACCCAGCAGGAGAAAGGTGATCTCTGGCCACATACCCTCTTGCCCTACATTGCAGGCTGCACAGGGGCCCAGGACAGGCTTCTCTCTCTCTCACTCTGTCACACACACCCTGCAGTAGGTGATAATTAAAGAAACAGCACTTGATGCATTTGCAAGAGACAGTCCCACGCATCAGCAATCCTCAAAGAGGCACTGGGCTTTGTCGGCCTGTGGTGCACACTAGCTCCAGGACATCTGCATTTTCAATCTAATTCGCTACTTGGCAGACGGGAAAAAGCCATTTATCCACAGGTGGGAGATTAGCCAAGGTTTACAAATTGAACTGCCTCTTGGATTGCATGAGTCCTGGCCCCGCTCTGGCAGTGCAGAGTCACAGACATGCACGTCCACACCACAGCCCACATGGGTTCTTTACATGTCCATTACAGAAATTAAAACCTTAAGATTAAATGTCCCCTAAGAACAAAAATACTGGGTCAGAACCATTGTCCATCTAGCCCAGTATCCTGCCTGCTAACGCCTCAGAAGGAATGAACAAAACGGCAATTTCAAGTGATCCATCCCGTCGTCCAATCCCAGTTGGAAGTTGAGGGACACCTGGAGCATGGGGTTGTGTCCCTGACCATCTCAGCTAATAGCCATTGATAGACATATTCTCTATGAATTTATCCAACTTTTTTGAACCGAGTTATATTTTTGGCCTTCACAACACCCCCGAGTCCCACAAGCTGATTGTGTATTGTGTGAAGTAATACTTCCTTTTGTTTGTTTTAAACCTCTTGCCTGTTAATTTCATCAGATGACGCTTAGTTCTTGTGCTATGTGATGGGATAAATAACAGGTCCCTATTCACTTTCTCCACATCATTCATCATTTTATAGACCTCTATCATATTCCCCCTTAGTCATCTCTTTTCTAGGCTGACCAGTCCCAATCTTTTTAATCTCCCCTCACATGGAAGCTGTACCATGCCCCTAATCATTTTTATTGCCCTTCTCTGTCCTTTCTCCAATTCTAATGCATCTGTTTTGAAACAGAAGCACCAGAACTGCACGCAATATTCAAGATGTGGGCATACCATGGATTTACATAGCAACATTATGATTTTTCTGTTTTATTATCTATCCTTTTCCTAATGGTTCCTAACATTGTTAGCTTTTCTTACTGCCACTGCACATTGAGTGGATGTTTTCAGAGAACTATCCACAATGACTCCAAGATCTCTTTCTTGAGCAGTAACCTGGATCAGGGCCCCATTGTGCTAGACACTAACACACATAGTAAGAGCTTATTGTTCAAATAGACAAGAAGAGGGGAAACAAAAGCACAGAAAAGAAGGGATTTGCCCAAGGTCACACAGCAGGTGAGTGGGAGAACTGGGAAGGTCTCCTGACTTCCACGTCAGTGCCCCATCCACTAGGTCACGCCACCTCTACCAATGAGGGTCAGCTGAGAGGTACTGTTCCAAGCAGAGTTTGTCATCTTTTAATGTTTTTCAAGGTGGTTTAACTGCTGGTGCTTACAGTGAATCCAACAGAAGGGTAGTCCTCCAGACGTCCAACAGAACACTTTAGAACTTCATGCCAGGGGAATTTCTCCTCAGAAACAAGTGATCTCAAGGACTTTAATGAAAAGTCTAAGGATCCTCCACCTGATGTTTTCTATTGACCTGGAGCAAATTTACATTTCATCTACCTTTCGTAAGTCCATGTGCTGGTCCTAGTCTTTGTGGTGCTTAAGCATGCCAGGGGGAAAAGATTGTAGCGGTTGGGTGATCTTCACCCAGATCTTCAACTGCTGTAAGAATCATGTACCACGTCCGTCATCTTCCGGACTCAGACTCTCAAGATTTCTGGTGGTGGCTTTAATTTGCTCCTGGATTCAGGCTCCTTACACATTGGTCTAATGGGAAACACTCACACAGCTGGCTATCAAGTATCAGAGGGGTAGCTGTGTTAGTCTGAATCTGTAAAAAGCAACAGAGGGTCCTGTGGCACCTTTAAGACCAACAGTTACTTCTGTTAGTCTTAAGGGTGCCACAGGACCCTCTGTTGCTTTTTACAGCTGGCTATGGCAGCGGACACACTGGCATCTCCCTTCCATCTTGTGGTGATCACCACTACGATTTTACAGTGAGTTCAAGCATTTCTGGGCACAATGTCAGTGACTGGTTTAATCAGGGTCAAGTACACTTTGAATCCAAAGAGAGGAAGGAGTGGATTAGGTGCACAGACTGCTCAGTCACCGTCTGACAATATCCACTCTGAAAGGAAATACCTGCTGTTCCGGCTAATCACTGCCCTGCAGTTAACTAGGTGCCTCTGATAAGCCAAGCTTTCTGCTGACTCAGGCACCACTGCCAAGAATTAAATTGAGTTTGAGTTTTTATTTTCTATTAAATCAAAGAAGGGCAAGTCACGGACAAATTCTCTTGGATGAAATTCACCATGGCGTATGAGCTGACCAGCAACTGATGAGCTGTAGCTTTGGAATGGCACCTAATCTCTTGAGCAGTGTTTCTCAAACTGGGGCTGCCGCGTGTGTAGGGAAAGCCCCTGGCGGGCCGGGCTAGTTTGTTTACCTGCCCCCTCTGCAGGTCCGGCCGACCGCGGCTCCCACTGGCCATGGTTCGCTGCTCTGGGCCAATGGGGGCTGCTGGAAGTGGCGCGGGCTGAGGGACATACTGGCCGCCGCTTCCTGCAGCCCCCATTGGCCTGGAGCAGCAAACTGCGGCCAGTGGGAGCCGCGATCGGCCGGACCTGCGGATGGGGCAGGTAAACAAACCAGCCCAGCCCACCAGGGGCTTTCCCTACACAAGCAGCGCCCCAGTTTGAGAAACACTGCTCTTGAGGTTTGTAATAATGCTGCTTCCATCTTAGAAAGGAATCATGGGGTACGTCTACACTGCATTTCAAAACCCGCTGCAGCGAGTCTCAGGCCGGGGGCTCATGCAACAGCACTAAAAATAGCTGTTTGTAGACGTTCAGGATCCGGCTGGAGCTCAGAATCTGAAGCCTGGGGAAGAGGGCGGGTTTCAAAGGCCAAGCTCCAGCTCAGGTCGCAACATCTACACTGCTGTTTTTAGTGCTGTAGCCTGACCCCTGCTGAGTCTGCCGACCTGGGCTCTGAGACTCGCTGCTGCAGGTTTTAAAACACAGTGTAGCTGTACCCATGCTGAAGGTCTTGAAGGAAAACAGAATGGCACAACTGGCCAATTTACCAGCATCCTCGTCCCCAGAAAACGTCCATTGCACAGTCAGCTCCGGAGGAAAAACAAACACATTGAGCTTAATCCTCGGAGGGCTGTAAGATAACCTAGCTTGTTGGAGATCAATAGAGCGTTGCTAATTGGGCCAGAGTTTCAGCTGCTGTTAGAGTCCATATCTCCCATTGCCTCCCATCTCTCTCTCTCACACACATGCTGTGAAAACAGGCCATGGAATGAGCCTTCTCTTCACTGCCACTTCTCCCTTCCACTAGCTTTAGCATTCAGAGCCTCACCCCCTTTGTCCCTATAGCCAGGATCAACACCCCGCCTAAGCGACCTCTTGATTTATTTCCTTACTCTCTCGTGTCCTGCGTACAGCTGAGGGTTTTACAAGTGTGGCAGGGACTGGAGGAGTGGGGGCTGGTTTAATTACCTGGGTCCATTGCAGTTTGTTAACACTTTGCTGCCCTCACCCAGTTTGTGGTTTCCGCACCCAAGGGCAGGCAGCATTAAGAAGACTGGGCCATGTAGGACTAGAGAGGGTAGTAGTTCTGCCTGTCGCCTTAGCCAGGCCATGCCTTTTAGGCTTTGCAATGCTTTGGTTTGGCTGCTCTGCTCTGCTCGAGACAGAGCATTGTACATGGCATCTTGTCCTTTTCTGGGACCACACTGCTTGCACCAAGACAGAACACTGCCTACCAAGCTCCTGTATTGCCTGCAGGTGTCACTTTGAACTGACAGCATTTGGCCCACAAGCCACACTTAGGCGACAAATTTTGTGGTGCAGTTTCTCCTAACAACCCTGCCTGCTACTTCTACCCACGTTAGACTGAAGGACAAGGCCCCAGTCAGATGCTTTTCCTTCCCTTCCCTTCCCTGCCTATTAGCTTGCTAAGGTCCAAATGGGGGGTCAGCAACTTGGAGATGCACCACAAAGAGAATAAAGCAAGAAACAAAGGAAATGAGATCAATTTCTCTAATGTAAGTAACATTTTCTAGAACAGCTATTAACTGACTCAGTGTTCCTGGTGTAAAATAATTCACAGGGACAGAGCGAAGCCCCCAGTCCACGTGGGACAGAAGGTGGGAACGGTAGGTACAGTGTATATTAGAGCCAAATGCAAACACCAGCTTTCGCACTCCTGATCTTGTGATATGCTGCAGAACCAAGTATCCAGAGCGCTGGTCTCCAGGCAGATGTGGCTTTATTCATTTCTCATTAGAAGATGGAATTCAAGAGGGCTTTAGTACTCCTGGGCATCATCACATTGCTCAGCCCCCCGCTCATTCAGGCACACGACTTCTTTGCTCTCATCCATCCCCCAGTCCCTGATCTACACACACGACTAGCCATCAGGGCTAGGACAGAATTGAGACTGTCCACCCTGGGCATGGTCAATGCCATCCCAGCCTAGAGCCCTTACCTGTGAGCCTCCTCCCTGAGGCTAAGAGGAGATATTGCTTTCCCTGCACTGTTCCACCAAACCTCTTCCCCCATCATCTGGGCTGACCCTCCCTGGGCTGACAACAACCAGGGCACTCCTCTTCCACAGCACGGGATCCTGGGATGTCCTGGAATGACTATATCCCTTCCAGGGATTTGTAATTGACCCTCAATTATTGTGTCCTTTGAGAGGTAAAAGTGATCAAAGCAAAGTCCCCCCCAGCCTGATGGAAATGCTCTTCTGACGCACCACAGATCCGGGCTAGAACTTCCGAGGATCCCCATGGTCATGTCAGACCCCATAAACTGGCGCCAGGCCGTGTAAACGGCACCCCTTAACAACCGCAGCAGCGCCGGTGTGAACAGACCCTGCCCTGTGCTCAAACCGGCTGCCCTGGGACCCTTCGGAACTGGCATCGCTGCGGACACGTGCTCCGGGAACCCGAACTGCAAGGGAGAGACATTCACCCCGCCACCCCGTTTGGGAATCTCCCGAGCGCGGGTGCCCGGGAGGGGGGCGCTTCGTGGCCGGCCAACGCGGCCCGTTTCCTCCCCGGGAAGGCGCAGATCCCCCGCCCCCGGTCTCGCAGTACCAGCTCTCCACGGACCCCCCCGAACAGACGTCACGAGTCCTGGAGCCTCTCCATCCCCACTCACCCAGCGCGTGCCTCTCGCCTCCGCGCCGGCCCAGCCGCTGCAGACCAGGCGCCGGCTGCTGCTTCCCCAGGTAAGTCCTGCTCCTGCAAAGCGGCGCCCCGGCCTCTTTGCAACCCGGGATCCCGCGGCGCTGCTGAGCGGAGGGCAGCGCGGGCCGCCCCTCGCAGATAGATAACGGGGAGGGCGAGACGGTGCGGCTGAGGGCCGTGGGGAAATGCAGCCCCCGTCTCCCCCTACCCCTGCGGGGGAGTAACCATGCTGCAGCTAAGGGGAACACATGTCGGTGTGCGAAACAGTGAGCTCGCGCCCCTCCTGGGGACAGGGGAAAGCAGGTCACTAACTGCCCTGAGCGGGACCCCTCTGGTCAGTCTCCGCCTGGTGCTGGAGAGTCCGTGCCGCCTCCGTCTCCTTGCCGGCCGGAGCTCCCCCAGGGTGGGAATGCAGCCTGCAAGGGAGTCCCGGGCAGCCCCCTGCGGCGCTCTCTGCCTGGGCTCCAGGCATGTTCATGCAACAGCGGTTCAGGAAGGCGTGTAGCCCAGGCGCCCTGCCCTGGGACCTTGGGCTCAGACTGGGCGGGAGCTAATGCAAGGGATGTGCTCCCGGAGCCTGGTTGCTGGCACAGGGGTGGGGCAGCACTAGGGCTTAATTTGTGCCAGAGCTGAGGCTCGGTCCCTCGAGGCTTGGCAGTTCATGGGCACCAGCACCTCTGGGCTTGCGGCAGCCGTTATGAATGTAAAAAAAATTGCTTGAGCCCTGGCCCCTCTTTCATTACAAGGTAAGTACTGAGCCGTACCTTCCAGAATGTGGGTCAGACCTATGGAGACTAACCTATAGTAAGCCAGAGACCCAGCATGGATCAAAGCAAATACCAGCTCCTTGTACCTGACAAACGTGACAGGGTTGATGGGAAACCACTGCCAGCAGGGGAAAGGGTTGGGGGTAGTGTATCTATAGCCCAGCTCCAGGTCCGGGGGATACAATAAGGCTGGGTCTGTGTTTTAGGAAAACAAGAGGCTTACTAGTCTCTCCACGGGTAGAGGCTTTTCCCTGCCGTAACATTAACGCAAACATGTATTAGCCTCTCCCGCTTAGTACAGGAGCTGAACCTTGCTGCAGCTCTAGGATTGACTCAGTAAGGGGGAGACGGGTGGAATTGTTGCATTGTCAGTCCAGGTCCAATGGACTGAACCAAGCAGGAAACCAGCATGAGCACAGAGATTACAGCTGTCATCAAAACAAGGATGTGCTTTTACATTTTCAGTTTATTTAAAATAATTCTTTGAAGATATGCCTTATCAACTATGCTTAAGGGATTTTATGCAAGACAATGCAGTCCAGTGCTTAGAGCACGAAGTCAGATGAGATCTGGGATTTTATTCCTAGGTGTGCCGCTGGCTATAGGGCTTTAGGCAAGTCCCAGGAAGTTGGTGTAACTCAGTTTCCTAATTTGCAAAATTGGTAAAATAAAAAAAAAAACTCAGCTTGGTGGAATAAGCAAGGAATAATTAATGTTTGTAAAATGCTTTGGGCATCAGTGCAATGCATCTATATTTAAATAAAAATGAAATGTTACCATAACAACTGTCAAGGGGATAAATCAGAGCACAGATGTATGTGTTAAGCCATTATAACAAAACTGCAATTTTATTTAAACGTTTAAAACATTCAGGAAACTACTAGGGTCGACCTGTAGAAGCATTAGGTCAATCTACATGTGTGCAGGGAAGACTAAGGTGCCCTGAACCGTGAATGATTTGCACTTGGGTACTTCTCCAGCAAGATTTTTCTATTAAAAAAGTTATGTTAGATGATCTCCCTGCTTGTGTGCATATGTGGTTGCTCAGTTATCAGTTGCATGTGAAATAGTGGCATAGTTTGCTATGGGACGGGGGCAGGGGATTGCTCTTGTCCCCCGACTTTTCACAGGTCTATATGCTCCATCATGTCTTCCAGTCCCCACCTGACTTTGCAGGATATAACACACACAGCATTCTATCCACTGACAACTTTGCCCATCCCCTAGTTTTGACACCCTGATAGGAAGTAGCCAGCAGTATCTCCTCTAGGAACAAGGAAGGAAAAATACAGCCACACCACCATATACATACACATGGTAGCATTTTCAAAAGCACATAAGTGACTTACACATTGTTGAAGAAGGTGTCACCAGGAGCGGCGCCAGGGTTTTTGCCACCCTAGGTAGCAGCGCTCCTCCTCTGAGCATTCGGCAGGGGGAGTCCTTCGGCTCCGCATCTTCGGGGTACTTCGGCGGCGGGTCCAGGAGCAAGTGAAGGACCCGCTGCCGAATTTCCGCCGAAGACCCGGAGTGGAAGGACCCCCCCCACCGCCAAATTTCTGCCGAGGACGGCAAAATGCCGCCCCCCAAATCCTGCCGCTCTAGGTCACCGCTTAGGGTCACCTAGTGGAAATGCCGGCCCTGGGTGTTACCCATACACATTAAAATGAGCACGGGAAGAAATAGCCCATTAAAAAATGAATGAAATCATCTACTCATCAGTTCTTTTGGTGACTATTTGCTCCAACACTATATAAAATAGTAACAGTGACAGTAAGTCCCCCATTTCATTCATCCTACCTGCTGGCGGGTTGTGAGGCTGTAATTAATGTCTGTAAAGTATTTCGAACTCATCAGATGGAAGGTGCTATAGAAGAGGGCAAAGAATTATTATAACATGATCCATCGGGGAACACAACATATAAAACCTTTGAGAGAAAAGAATGATGGATCTGCTTAATACATATTAATACCCAAAGGAGTCTGTGTTGGAATCCACCCTTTTCAATAAATAAAACAAAAGCAAGGGGTTCCCCATGGAACCATTCAACCATATCTGCATCTTTAGGCACCTAAATACCATTACAAATCTAGCCCTTAATCCTGCAAACCTTTACTCACGAGTCATTTCTTTGACTTCAATGCTGCTAGCTGCATGAGGCTGATTCAGTAAGAGCTTGGAGGATTCTCTTCCCCCCTGCAATAATAATAATCACACCTACAATGTGACAGGTAAATTGTCTTACCAGTAATGCATATCTGTGCATGGGAAACCCTCTCAGCCATGGGAATGACTCATGCCTGGGAGACTAACTGAAGCATCTGTTTCAAAGTGACAAACATTTGTAATGTCTCCAGGAAAATAAGGCTGAGCAGAATCAGGTGGTAACTGTGGGGACAGGACTCTTTCATCTACCCTTATGGCATGAAGCACACAGGGCCCTGCACCTTCTGAAGCCATTTACCACCGTGCAAAGTGGGTGCAAAACAACAGTCCTGATTGGGTGGTACTTTACATTGATACAGTAATGATGAGTTGGGCCCTGGTGCATTTTCTTTTCTCCTTGAGCAGAGGAGCCTGATCTTGCAACATGCTGAGCACCATCAATTTCCTCTGAAGCCAGTGGGAGTAGCAGGTGTTCACCACCCCTCAAGATTGAACCCAGCAAAAAGTTTGTACTCCTTTGACCTCAACAGCTGGGCCCACTCAGTGCAGGATGCATCAGCCTAAGCATGGGAGTATGTGTAGGCAAGTACCACTGGGGCCAGGGGAACGCAAATTTTGTTTGCATGAGGGTTAAACACCCTGGCTTCTCTTAGTGCCCTCCCTTCCTCTCAGACCTTGACTCTCCTATACATCAAGAGTTCAGCCTCTTAGTCAAAAAGTCTTTTTCAATGCATGTCAACAAATTGAGAAAATTGCCTTCGGCCTTGCATCTCCCTTTGTACTGGAAATAAGAGGATGATCTGAAAGCAGCAGTAGCAAGCACTGATTGCAGATCTCGGGAAGGGACCTACTGAGTGATTAGAGCATTTGCTGATAATTAGCTAATGTTCTTTATATGCACACTCTGGGCTTTTCATTTAGGTTGACAGGCTATGAATTTTCTGCACTAGGACTACTTATTTACAGCAGAGCACCTAATTTAACCAATTAATCAGTTTTAAGAGACTCAGCTAGCATCCCTCAGACATTCAAAGTGCCTAGTAAAATTAATTCGTCTCTAAACACTTCACAGAAATTCAGAGGGGAAGAAACAAAATCTAAAAGATTCCTTCTCTGAATCTGAAATCCATAGTTTGTATGAAAGTGAGTAGAACGATGTATAAAAGAAATAGCTTAGATGGTGGTTTTAAAGTGATCTAAGCCCAGGTTAGGGCTAGATCACGGAACGTGCTGAGCAAATCCCATGGGGTTCTGGGCATTTTTTCTCCCACCAGACCAACACTACATATAATCTGTTCACCCAGGGCCCAATCCTGTCTCCTCTCAGTACTTGTGCTGTTTTATTCTACATATGTTCTCAATTATGCCGTTACTGTCACCTCCAAAACACATCTATCCTAGGGAGCAATGTCAATATATTGAGAATAATTTACAGAATTAGAACAAGAATAATTCATAAGTAATTGTCAATTACAGAGAATAATTTATAGGTAGCTGATTTACAAAGAGAATAATTTATGAGCAACTGAATTGCATGTAGAACCATTTATGGATAACTGTCAGCTCTGGAAGGAATATATTGACTATACCCAACTGAGAGATGAAGCTATATTTTTAGGTAGCGTTCCTGGGGGAAATATCAACCATTAGAATAAAGTTCAAGTCATAAACTCCCCAGTAAAAGTAGTTGTATAATATGTACAATATAGTGTAAAGTCCCAAGGTACTAACAAAAGACACACACACACACACACACACACACACACACACACACACAGAGTGAATGTTCTTCTCAGACGGTCCCATCTTACGGCATCTGCTCATCCACATAGCAATGCCTAGGCTGGAGTCTTACAGTTCATCTTACAGCTCCTGTAAGACTTCTTCAGTGCTCCAAGTCTTTGCTGGTCTGGAGTGTGAGAGATGAAAAGCCAAAGCCTTTGGTTCTAAGTGTGTGTATATCTCTAGGCAACCGTCAATCCACTGGATCATGGTGTGCACGTCAGAGGTCTAGTTAGGTGCCTGGTGAATCTGCTTATGGCTGACAAGCCCAATTTGAGAGTGACAGTTTGTTACAAGTTTCACAGATCCATGTGTTGTCTGAATTGGAGACCAAGATTATAGGACGCTGCTCTCTTTTTTTCTTGCTTTGCTTCCATTCTCTGGATCAAAGCCGCTTCATGTTGAGCTGCACCCAGTGCCAGATGTTCCCTCCAGATTGGATGGGATTCTGCACCCTCCTCCCAGCTTTCTACATTGATGTTGAATGACTTCATATCATTTTTGCACACATCATAGTATCACCATTATAGGGCGACTCCACTTTCTAGAGCCGTCACAAATCTCTGTACAAAATATTCTTGGGGAATACGGTCTCCTCCTATTCTCCCGACGTGATCGAGCCATTGCAACCTCCTCTTCTTAATAGTGGTTTCTAAGTGTGTCAGTGCTGCATGCTCCAGCACCTCTGTGCTTGGTATTTTGTCTTCCCACTTTATTTTCAGGTTCTTGTGCAGGCATCTCATATGGAAGCTGTTCAGTCTCCTGATGTGCCTAGCGTACGTAGTCCATGTCTCTGAACCAGAGAGCAGGGATGACATCACGCAAGACTTGTAGATTTGCATCTTCACCTTGGTCAATAGTTTGCAGCAAGTGAGATGTTTTTCTAAAAGATCTGGTCTAGGAATTATTTTGGGGAAGTTCTATGGCCTGTGTTATACAGGAAGTCGGACTAGATGATCACAATGGTCTCTTCCGCCCATGGAATCTATGGATCCATCCCTTGGCAGATCCAGCGGGTTGGGCACAAACAATGTTGTAGATGGTTTCTGAATGTAAAGCTTTGATTGGAGTAGGCCCCCACTGCCTCCCTCGGTACTACTGTGCCCTCTGCAATCCAAGGCATTGGGGCTGTTGGAATCCGAGGCTTGCAGACACAAAGGGATACTGCTCATCCCTTTCCCTCTCTGGAGCTCTCCTTTTCAGCCTCAGGAAGGCCACACAGAATGAGTCACTGTTAATGCTAGTTTACACACACTAGTCTTTCCAACGGTTACTTGTTTCGTTGTAAAGCATCTAGGACATACAGAAAAGTATACAAGTTGTATATAAAATTTGGCCCATGGTATTTATTAACAATTAATGAATTATTGTTAGCGCTACCCTATAGGGCCACTGATTATCATTCTAACTCCACAGAACTATGGCTGCAGGTGCCATTATCTAGCTGTACATATGGAGGTGGTGTTGCATTTGCAAGAGTCAGTTTCCTGGTGCAGCACCCTTGGCTGGAATGCTGTATTCCCTGCGCCGCAGACACACAGCAGGCTCGCCTCCTTTTACTATCATGCCAAGGTGTTTATCACTGTCTTGTCTTCTGCATTTCAGAAACACAAGCTTTGGAAAACTAAGCTGTGTGTTCTGCTCGTTTCCTCTTCACGGACAGGCTGTTGGCATCTGTCCCCAGCATTCCTCAGTTTTCCTTGACATTGTTTCACAGCTGTCAAGGAAATGCTTTTCTGTTTGAACATTTTCATTCTGTTGTGTCCAGCCGACTGGGCAGCTCCTTGAACCAAGGATTCAGGAAGAAAACTCCCAACTGTGAGCTATGTTGACCACGTTTGCACTGCATGGCTATTTCCACAACACTGACAAAGGCCCAGAGTCATTTCCCAGCATGCCCTGGGCTCAGTGTAAATCTGGGATGGATAGTCTTGGACAGCACTTCCCCGCCCCCTCTCCATCCACACCCCCCAAGTTCCTAGGCTAAGATGTAGTCATAGGCTAAGTCTAAATTGCAATGGGAGTTGAATGGGGCTCCTCTGAAAATCACAACCTTAGGCCTGGTCTACACCAGGTGGGGGTGGGGGAGGAGGGGATGGGAGGGGTAGGTGTCCATCTAAGTTATGCAACTTCAGCTACGTGAACGTAGCTGAAGTCAACGTACTTGGATCGACTTACCGCGGTGTCTTCACTGTGGTAGGTCGACTGCTGACGCGCCCCCGTCGACTCCGCCAATGCTTCTAATGCCGGTGGAGTACTGGAGTCAACGGGAGAGTGCTCGGTGGTCAATTTATTGCGTCTTCACTAGAGTGCGAGGAACTCCAGTGCAAGGAATCTGGAAATAACACGTAGTATCCTGGGAATATCATGCCTTTCAGCTGCAGGCTTTGATTTGCAGGGTGTTTACCTCCTTGTAATATTTACTGCATTGCACAAAGGTGCTCAGACATTACAGAGATGGGGCCCTATAAGTATCTAGCTAGATGGCTATGGATAAAGCAAATGAATGGTTTACTGTTAGTGTAAAAAGCTGCTAGAGGAAGCTACTGGCAGTGGTCTCTCAGAACCCAGGAACTATGCTCTACGTTCTTGTGTGCCATCCACTGGTTCATTAACTATTTACATATACATAGACACAGAGTACTCCTGTAACAAATATCACCACAAAAGTATATGACTCCAACCCAGCAGCACCACAGAACTCTGAGCACCCAGTGATATCTCAGCTGAAATCGTTAGGCAGATTTACCCAAGTGCAAATCCCCAGGTCCCCTGTGAGGCTAAATGCTGATGATTTGATTCACTTTCTACAGGCAGTGCCACAGCCCCCGGGCCTGTCAGCAATGTTGCAGTGCAGACATGCTCAGGAATTCAGCTTTGGGCCCCGAGCTCTGAAGGACGCACTTATCTCTACCAACCCTGCCCTCCAGGAGCTCTATGCCAAAGCCTTCTCCAGCACAGAGAAACTTTTCCTCTCTGAAGCATACAATCCCCAGAGGACACTCTTCTGTACTCTATTGATCAGGACTGCCTTTGACTGGCTCCTCAGCCACCCTGATGCCCCTGAGGACTTCGAGACCTTCTATCACTCCATGTTAACAAAGAAGCCGAGTTTCTGCCAGAAGCACATATACCTACAGCCTATAGGTAATGCGCATCTTTGATGTGGGACATTTTTAAAGAAATAGGAGTTTGTTGTTTTTTAAACATCGTCAACCCTCCATCGTTACCTCAGCCTCGTCTGTCCAAGGGCTGAGCCTGCGAATGGCCAGTGCCACAGCAAGGCCTTTTTGGACAACCTTTACTTGGGTAACCTGCGATTGATCATGCATAGCGGTGCTAAGGGCTGCCTTTGATCCACAGTAAAGAGCCATTGCTGACAACTGGAGGTTGGGTCCCACCCCAAGGGTATTATGTGCCCTTGGGAGTGGTTTCTCTATGTATAACTGGAAAGAAATACATACAAAATGGTGAACTAAGAAAGTGGTCCCAGAGACACCTCACCCCATGGCTAAGCTCTCTGCATGGCCTGCCTGCCCCCAAATGACTTCCTGGACACCCCACATAGAGCTAACTTCTTTCAGTGGCCTGCCCTGTAAATGACTAGACAGAGATACTCCCCACAGCACTTAATTCCCTAAGCAGCCTGTCTCTGAGAAACACCCCCCCGAGTCTGAATGACTGGCTCCAGAGACCTGGAAACCACCCTGAAAGACCCTTGGCAGAGCTAACCCCTTACCATACCTTTGACTAGCCCCAGAGAAACCCCTTAATATGTTTTGACCTGCCCCTGTCATTCTGCTCTTAGATCTAATTGAAGAGCCTGCCGGGATCTCGCTGCTGGATTCCCTCAGAAGCTGCCTAGAGTCTTTCTTCTTGGGCCTTCGCGTCAAGTGCCTTCCCTCTGTTCCCATCTCCTCCATCCACTGCTGCTATCGACAGAGCCAAGATTCAGACAGAGCGCAGCTCCATGCAGGTAAGGAGGGAGACGAGTGGAGCCAGCAGAGAAGTCCGTCTGGCACACTGGCTCACGACAGTCTCTCGGCCCACATCCGCTCCCTTAGGAAATGCCTGTGATATTATTTCTCTGCCTACACAGCGTAGGAAGGGAGGGAAAAGGGAGAAATCCTGTTTCCATGGAAAACCCAGCTTTTGGGGCTGGAAACCACAATAACTAACCAGGAGGGCAGTGCTCATCATACTTTTTCCTCTAGGTTTTTATTTTTCATTGTTTTTCTCTTTAAAGTCAGTTTTGCGAGGTAAAAGCTGCTGCTCACCTTCCCTCAGAGAGCACAACGGGCTTTTAGATTTCATTCTGTTTGACTATTTTATATCATTCCCTCATTTGTTGCCTAAAGCCAAATTAAATGAATGCCTGGGTGGGTTAATGCACTAGCCTTTCACACGAGGAAATTGGAGTTCAAATATCAGTTAGGTCTCAGGTGAAATGGGTTTGTTGGTTGCCAGGCTAGTGTTGCGTGACCATTCGTCCACAATGCAAGACCGCCACGCTGCTTGGTACAGCTGGCAGTGCGTGCTCCGGAAAGGCCCAGTGCTGGAGCAGTAGGGCTGTTGCAGGTCAGGGCTGAGGTGCCCATAGGGAAATTCTGTGCTCTGACCCAGCCTTCCTTTCTTTCATGTGGCTTGGCACAGGATTCACTCATTGTGTCTTTGTCCTTAGAATTCTCTTTTAGCTTTATTCCGTGCAGCAGCATCTCCAGGGAAGCCAGGTCTACTGGTGCCCAGAGTAGAGGGAATGGGTGATAAAGAGCAAGGAAGAGGACCATCCCCTTCACCCTGGATATTGAGTGCAGCACCTCCACCAGCTTGTGGCTTGGACTCCAAGTTCCATCCCAGTGACAGCAGAAATGGGGGACTGGATTTTTACCTTCCCTCTTCCATTTATCCAGATGGGATCCTGACCTTCCTGAAGAACAACAAGCCTCCAGATGCCCTGTGCGTCCTTGGACTCACGCTCTTGGACCTGTACCCTTGTGAGACCTGGAGCTTCACCTTTGGCAAATTCCTGCCAGGACAAGGTGCAAGTAACATCCTGTATTCTTCCCATGGGGGGAATGAACAAGAAAGCGCTTTACCTTAAACCACTGCTTGGGAGGCAGAGTAGCCCCACAACTTTAATCAAAACCCCAGTGGTAGGAAACTATTTCCCAACGTAAAGCATGGGAGCTCAGGACTCAAAGCCACCAAGAGGCTGTTGGTCCAGGCAGGGAAGGCTGACTAGCTACAAGCTGGTGACTAAACAGTAATAAGTCACCAGGACCAGCTGGTATTCACCCAAGAGTTCTGAAGGAACTCAAATGTGAAATTGAAGGTCGACTAACTGTCATCTGTACCCTATCATTTAAATTAGCTTCTGTACCAAATGACTGGAGAATAGCTAATGTGATGCCAATTTTTAAAAAAGGGCTCCAGAAGTGACCCCGGCTATTACAGGCCGGTAAGCCTGAATTCAGTACCGGGCAAACTGGTTGAAACGATAGTAAAGAACAAAATCATCAGACACAGATGAACATAATTTGTTGGGGGAAGAGTCAACGCGATTTTTGTAAAGGGAAATCATGCCTTACCAGTCTACTAGAATTCTTTGAGGGGGTCAACAAGCATGTGGACAAGGGGGATCCAGTGGATGTAGTGTGTTTAGATTTTCAGAAAGCCTTTGACAAGGTCCCTCACCAAAGGCTCTTAAGCAAAGTAAGCAGTCATGGCATAAGAGGTAAGGTTCTTTCATGGATTGCTAACTGGTTAAAAGATAAGAAACAAAGGGTAGGAATAAATGGTCAGTTTTCACAATGGAGAGAGGTAAATAGTGGTGTCTTCCAGGGGTCTGTACTGGGCCCAGTCCTATTAAAAATGATCTGGAAAAAGGGGTAGACAGTGAGGTGGCATAGATGATACAAAACTACTCAAGTTAGTTAAGTCCCAGGCAGACTGCAAAGAGCTACAAAAGGATCTCAAAACTGGGTGACTGGGCAACAAAATGGCAGATGAAATTCAATGTTGATAAATTCAAAGTAGTGTACATTGGAAAACATAATCCCAGCTATACATATAATATGATGGGGTCTAAATTAGCTGTGACCACTCAAGAGAGAAATCTTGGAGTCATTGTGGATAGTTCTCTGAAAACATCCACTCAGTGTGCAGCAGCAGTCAAAAAAGCAAACAGATTGTTGGGAATCATTAAGAAAGAAATAGATAGGACAGAAAATATATTGTCTCTATATAAATCCCTGGCACACCCACATCTTGAATACTGCGTGCAGATGTGGTCGCCTCATCTCAAAAAAGATATTGGAATTGGAAAAAGTTCAGAAAAGGGCAACACAAATGATTAGGGGTACGGAACAGCTGCCATAAGAGATTAATAATGACTAAAGGGGATATGATAGAGGTCTATAAAATCATGACTGGTGTGGAGAAAGTAAATAAGGAAGTGTTGTTTACTCCTTCTCATAACACAAGAACTAGGGCCCATCAAATGAAATTAATAGGCAGCAGGTTTAAAACAAAGGAAGTATTTTTTCACAATGCACAGTCAACCTGTGGAACTCCTTGCCAGAGGATGTTGTGAAGGCTAAGACTAACAGGGTTCAAAAAAGAACTAGATAAATTCATGGAGGATAGGTCCATCAATGGCTATTAGCCAGGATGGGCAGGGATGGCGTCCCTAGCCTCTGTTTGCCAGAAGCGGGGAACGGGCGACTGGGGATGGATCACTTGATGATTACCTGTTCTGTTTATTTCCTCTGGGGCATCTGGCATTGGCCACTGTCGGAAGACAGGATACTGGGCTAGATGGACCTTTGGTCTAACCCAGTATGGCCGTTCTTATGTTCTTAAGCCTTTAGGGGAGCACATGCCCCCACATTCAGTGCAGTGGAGGGTGAAGGGTTCTATTGGATGAAGCTAAGGCAGTTTCCCATCATGGGGCCTAAGGCTAGAAGCAGATGCTGGAGGCTGACATTAGGCTAAGAGGACCTGTCTCACTTTTATTTGCCTCTTTCTGTAGAAGTGGGTGTCTGCAGCTTTGCCAGGTTTTCTGGCAATTTCCCCCAGCCAGGCTGCACCACTTTAAATCCAGCTACCGGGCGAGAGGAGCTGCGCGAGGTCACCGAGAAGGCCCGAGACCGGCCGTTGCTGTTCAGTGTACTGGAGATGGTTCAGTGTTGCAAGGTGCGGTTAGCAATCTACACAGAAGCCAATGTCCTGCAATGTGGGGGTTATGTGCCAGCAGCTTGTGACAGTTTCCTGAAAGAGGAATGACACCGACCTAGCAAAAGCCATTGAAAGTTCCAGCAGTGTGCCTACGCTCACATAACGCTTTACATCTTCAAAGCACTGCTTGACCATTCCCCACAACACCCCTGCGAGGAGAGTCTAGTAGTTAGAGCAGGAGCTGGGACTCCTGGGTTGTAGCCTTGGCTCTGGGAGGGAATTGGGATTGATCATCTCCATTTTACAGATCGGGAGCGGTCACGTGATTTGCCTTGCATCACACTGTGAGTGTGTGGCAGAGCTGGGATTAGGAACCAAGTCATTTTTGGCTCCCAGTCTCATGCTCAAGACACTAGACGGTCCTGCCTGGCCAGCACTAGGTGGATGAATGGATAATACCTTCTCTATCCCCGAGTTGTCGTTCGTAGTCTGGTAGGCTTGTCACAGGCAGCATAGCAGAGTTGCGTGTCGAACGTTGTGATGGATGCAGGAGGCAGGGTGTAGGCAATTGCATCTCCCTCCAGTGGCTGGTGTCCATAGCGGAGGAAAACCTGGCGCTAATCCCTGCCAGGGCGAGCTCAACAAAAGGAGCCCGAGGAAAGTTTACACACATCTATATGCAAATATGTTCATAATCCCCATAGACATCTCCACTCCAGTGTTCCCTCTGAGACATCTCCTATGCTCTCTCCCCAGCTGTGCTTCTGGCTTGTGGTATTTCCTCACAGGGCTGGCCTCTAAGCAATAGTAGCAGCTCCTGCTGCTCCAGGGCTGGCCCTGTATCTCTCTCCCTCTCTGCTTCCCCAGCTGGCACTTGGCATTCCCTGCCCTGGGCTCCTTCCCTAGCTCCCTCTGGATCGGACTGGGAGCGGGAGGCAGCCTGACTGGATGACAGGGGAAGGAGAGGGAGACTCAATCATCAACATCTTTCATGCTGGACAATTGCCCAGAAAGTTGAAGTCAGCAGAGGCTGTCCAGAAGCTGGAAGGCTGGGAATTAAGTGCGTCTGGTACCAGCTCAGGGCAAGTAACTCAAAGTATATTAGCCTGTGTCGTGGTACTGAAGGACCCAGGTTCTGTCTCTGGAGGTAACTTGGGGTGGGCATTGTGACAGATGCGGGTCTCTTAACTGTTCCCCTCCTGCCCCCAGTGGAACAGTACGTGTCCTTCAGAGACCAATGACACAAGTCACACCTCCCCTTGAAGGAGAAGATGATGCAAATGGCTGCCTAGTGTTCCTAGGACTGTGACTAGGGCCCTACCAAATTCACAATCCATTTTTGTCAATTTCACAATCATAGGGTGTTAAAGAACCTGAATTTCAGATTTAAATAGCTGAAATCATGGAATTTCAGTGTTTTAATTGTAGGGGTCCTGACTCAAAAAGGAGTGGGGGGGGGTTCGCAAGGTTAGTGTGTGTCAGGGGTGGTGGTGGGGGGGGGGGTTTGGGGTACTGCTACTCTTACTTCTGTGCTGCTTCTGGCCAAGGTGCTGCCTTCAGAGCTGGACTCCTGGCCAGCAGCTGCCGCTCTCCAGCTCTGAAGGCAGCACAGAAGTAAGGGTGGCAATACCACGCCCCCCCCCCCAAAATAACCTTGTGACCCCCCTGCAACTCCATTTTGGGTCAGGATCCCCACTTTGAGAAACGCCGATCTCCCTTGTGAAATCTGTATAGTACAGGGTAAAAGCACACAAGACCAGGTTTCAGTCCCGGACGTGTTTTTCATGGCTGTGGATTTCATAGTGCCCTACCTATGCCTGTGTGCCACCTAAAGAATCTTCTCTCCGTTCCTTACTAAAACATCATCCAAACTCCCCCTTCTCAGCCCATGCATGGACATTGTCTCTAGGGATAGTCTGGGATTCAGGGTACTGAGTTCCCCTCTCGCCCCAGAAAAGGATCATCCCTCGGTGTCAGGGTTGGAGGGCATTAGTGGAAAAGTCTGGCGCATGCCCATGATTGAACAAACAAGGAGCATGGATTCCTCTTTCACTTCCCTGAATGAAGCAGGATTGAGCAAGAGGAGGTTGTGGTGAAAGTTTGGTTGGTTGGTTTTTAACAACAGAGCGACTTTGTTTTCCTGAAAGGTTACGTGTCATGAGATCTGCCACCTGATTGGCTTGGGGAACTGCAGATGGCTACAGTGCATCATGCAGGGCGCGCTGAGTTTGGACGAAGCATTGTTGCGGCCCCTGGAGCCCTGCCCAGTTTGCCTCAGGAAGCTGCAATACGTTGTGGGTTTCAAACTCATCGAGCGCTACAGGGTGAGATACGGACCGCTGAGTCCTCTTGGGGCAAAGGGGTAAAGCAAGGAGTTCTACAGCCAGGTAGCCCAGCTGCGAATCACAGCCTCTGGCCACCATGTTCAAGTAAGGGCCGGGCTCAGAAATGCACAGAGCTCTGCCCTGGCATTTGGCATGAATTACAAAGATATTTAACACAAGATCCAATAGACAGGGTGGGTATCCCATACACATTCACCGTGACTAATTCTTAGCACTTTAAACACAATCTCCAAAGCTCTTTGCAAACAATAATATTACAACACCCGAGCACAAAACTATTCCCCCCATTTTACTAATGAGGTAATGGAGGCAAAGGGAAAGGGACACAAGCAATGTCAGAACTGTGGTTAGCGTGTGGAAGTTCCTGGGTCCCAGTCCTCTGCTCAGACAGTGCTGTGTGACAGCAGGATTTCCTGGCCCATCACGGAAATGCTAATAGCACAACTAGCTTTAGACACCATCACTGCCCCTTAAGGCTGGAAGAAGCATCTCCCTTGAGTATCTAAAGTGCTGGACTCTAGTCTTAGGACAGGTGTATTACATAAAGCATCAAACGAAGCAAGCCTACAAGTCATGCTAAATGCCCTATCTTCTACATGATTTTATTAGTTCTTTAGCACATGAATCATCTTCAGAGACTGGATTTTTCCAGGCTTGCCTATTTTAAACTTCCGTGCATTGTATTGTCACCTTGTATAAGGTTAGCTGTGCAGTTCCAGGAAGTTTTCTAGGTTCTTCCCCCCCTCACCCCAAGTTCTTACTCATTCAGCTTGGAAGTGAGACATATTCATGCAGAAGGACCTCAACATGCTTTGGGGAGAACACACTACCTGGTTGTGCTGCCAGTCACTGAGAGGGTGAGGCTAGAACTAGTGCTCTTCATCTAGATCTTGGGCCATCTGCTCTACATCCAAAACTGAGTGGTCCTCAGACCCAGCCTCTCTGGGCTACTGTTAATACAAGTACAGAGCAACAATAGCAGCAGATTGCCCTCTGTAAGGCAGCTCTCTCTCTTTCCAACAGAGAAACACTATCTGAATTAAATGTTTCCATAACTGGTTTCCCTCCGCACCTGTTTCATTGCAGTAAATACTGTAATTAGCTCAGTTTCCCCTCAGCTACAGTGAAAGAAACCCTGAAAAAGAGGAGCCAACTCACTCCTCCCCCACAAACGTCACAACTGCCTCCAGGACAATAAAGCAGCAGCTTGAGTTGACTATATGCAGGGCTATATAGTGGAGTTGTGATCATCTCCATAAGGGGCATTAATGCAGTAGCTAAGTGCCTAGAAAGACAGGTTACATAGCTAACATGACAGCAGAGGGCACTGAGCATATGGAGGCAAAATCATGCCAGAAAGCAAAGTTGCTTGCAAAGTATATTCGGAGAGGCCACGGCTAGCCAATGCCCTGCGTTTGGAATCAGCTTTACCTTTCATTATTGCTTCTTCCGGTTGAGGAACCAATCTCCCTAAATTGCACAACAGCCCAGATCAGAAGCAACCAATATGGCTAATGTCTGGCACAAAGCTGTGCCTTTCCCATATCAGATAATGCTCCCAAGGCCAGAAATGGCAGCACGGGTCACGGGCAGAAGGGGCAGCAGGTGGAGGTAGGCAATCTTTCTGTAAGAGGATGAACTCTTGGCAATTAATTGATTTGAGTTTGCATTCAAATATGCTCTATTTTGACATCAGCCAGGGTTTGTTTTATCTTGACCCAAGTTAGAGCAAAAAAAATCCAGGCTGCACTTATGTTACACAGAGTTTCCCTGTTTCCCTTAGAGTGTCACAGGCTGTTCTGTGCGGCGAGCTCTCCCCGCTGCAACATTTCCCTTCAAGGCTGTAGTATAGAAGAGCAGCTGGATAGCGACTCAGGGTATGTCTACACTACAAACACACTCTGGGGCACTGAGTCTCAAAGCCTGAGACTACAGATTCGGGCTTGCGCAAGGACACTAAAAATAGCCATGTAGATGTTCCCTCCCATGCTGGGGCCTGAGCTCTGAAACGCAGGGTGGAGGTAGGTTTCAGAGAACTGAGCAGGAATGTCTATGGTGCTATTTTTAGTGCAGTAGCGCAAGCCCGTGCCTATAGCCCTGGCCTCAGAGACGCACTGCTGCAGGCGTTTCAGTGTAGCCAGACCCTAAGGGCTTTCCTTCACTGCAGCGTAAGCTCGAGCTCAGGCTAGCTGGAGTGAGAGCAGTCACACCACAAAACACTCAAGCAGCTCAGAGTCTCTGCAGCCCCACTGCCTTAGCACCCTGCTGGGCCAGCTAGCTCTAGTTTAAAGAACCAACTCAAGCTAGAGGTGGGCGTGCAAACAGGAGCTGGGGCGGCCAATGCTCGAGTTACAGTTCGAGCGAACACTGCAGCGAAGACGAGCCCTAACTTACTGCTCGGCCACAGACCCAGCCTTTGAGAAGAGAATTGGTTAAAAAGGCCCATTAATGGAGTAATGATGCTCAGATTGGGGTGTAGCAGGGTTTGGCTTGAAGCAGGGGATAGCCCTGTGTCTGTGGAGTTCATTCCCTCACTAGCTGATGTAAATCAGTCCTGCTACGGATGACTTCTCTCCGGCTCACTATGGAAGATATTTTTCCTTTTCCCCGTCAGAATGCAGCAAATGGCAGCTAATTGCCGACGACGACACCCCAGCAGTCCCTTAGGCAGAGACTTTGTTCTCTCTGCAAATTGCTCAGTTCCAGTTGTCTCACCTATAAACATCATCAGCAGGTCAAACTGCTCCCGCCTAACCACCTGCGCACTGATGGAGATGCCACTGCTGCGGCCGAGGACAGGGTGACCCTGTACTAAAATCTGAGTAGCACTGTTCCCTCATAATGTCAAAAAGTGGACTCTGTCCCCGCTGCCTTCCCATGGCCATGGATTTCACAGGCTCCTGCAGATAAGAGAAGCGTGTGCAGCATGCCCCCATCTGGTAAAGCAGCAGAACAGAAAAATGAAGCTAAAACCACACAAACCCTTAAATGGCTTGTTTAAAATGCACCACAGAGTCTGAAAGATAGAAAAAGATTCCACTCCCCTCCCCCCGCTCCATGACAGGGATTTCAGGGACAGCTCTTCCCTCTTCTTGACTTGAAATGAGCAAGACCTTAGAGCTGGTTGAATTTTTCTGTAAAAAAAAAAAAAAAAAAAAAAAAAAAAAAGATAATGCAGATTTGGCAACACCAAAGCATTTTGTAACTTCATGTCAGTTTCACCTAATCAAAATATTTTCACTGACATTTTTGAAAGTCTGTGTTATTTTTGGTTCTAAATGACAGAGTTTTGAATTTCCTTCAATTTGATATAAAAATCAAAAAGGTTTTAAAATGATCAAAATCAAAAAGTACAGGTTTGATTTTTGTCAAAACAAAATGTCTCTGTTAATCTGAGGTTAACTGTTTCCCCTACTTTTTGGTTTGCCAAAAATTAAAAAATTTAGTTTTCAGGTAGACCCAAAACGTTTACCCCCCGGAATTACCTGCGAACAGAAAAATCCCTTATTCACACATCTGTACCCAGCATCTCTGTGTAGATGTCTTGGCTTCAGCTATCTTTTTGTTTGGATACACGTTTTCCCCCCTCAGGTGGTTTTAGACTGAGTGGCAGTTCTGATTATTCTGGAGTTTCATTGATGTCTTAAAGAACCAGGATAAAATCCAGGGTGTAGCTGCAGCTTTCAGACAGCATCCCTGCCCCTCCCTCCACTCTGGACCCTCTGCAGGTTCTGATGCATGTTCTGTTGAACATGTGCATGGGTGGTCAGGGGTGTGCATACAACTGGCTTTAACTGTATAAAAGCGATCACAGCAAGGCAGAAAGAAAGTCTTCCCTTTGCATTTTTTCTTGGCTATAGGGAATCTCAACTGTTCAGATGCATCCCTGTACACACCCCTGGCTTGAAGTGGTTTCCATTGTATACACAGGCTTTACAGGTTGGGTCAATGGCACCCCACTATACAAATTGTTCCAGCACCCCTGCCCCTACAAGCAGAGACTGAAATAGGGACCATGGCTTCCTCGCCCCCACCCACTCAACTTGATCTCTGTACTGCTTCTGTCACTGGCCTGGGGAAAGAAGGCAATTATAGGGGGACTGGAAAGTTCTGGGAAAAGGGACCTCAGCATATGCCGATAAGGCCTGGAGTCTTAGCCAGAGTGCAACACTGATGCCCTCTGCTGGACCACACACGGCACCATCCTCACTAGGAGCAGAAAGCACAGTACACGCACATAATTAATACATTAACTACCAGCCCCATGCTAGTATTTTCTAACTGCTGCCACTGTATTTGCTTGAGGAAGTGTATAGCTTTGCAGAGATACCAGCTGGGGAGTAACAGAACACAAAGATGAGATACATCAGTATGTGAGAAGATAGGAGTGGGGGGTGTGAACACTAAGGAACAAAAAGAATCAACATGTCTGCCAGCTCAATAGACAAGGAGACCAAATTTTATCAGTTGGCAGCTGTCAAGTGCTTTGATTAATTCCCAAAAGCCTAAGGAAAAAGTGTGCCAGAAGCAAGCAGCTGTTGGACATATTATAGCATGAAAAATTTCTGAGATTTCCTTTTAAAATATTGTTTTCTATTAATGCTTTCCTAGAGCCCGGCCTTTCCTTGTATGTATTTAAGAGCAGCTTCATCTCTTCACTTGAGACTGAAAATGCATGCTAAATAGGAATGAATATGTTCGGGAAACAAGACTCCTCAGCTTTGCCTCAGGAGCATTTATATTCATGTAAACTAACTTCCTCTAGAGAGATGGCACTTGTTTTTGTGTTGCTTTTACACAGATTATATGGCACACAGAGATTCTTGCGGGGGGGGGGGGGTAACACCAGGGGAGTACACAGCTACTTCTCTACCATCATCTGTAAGGTACTCGTGCATAGTTTAGTCCCAGTCTTTTCTAGCAGCAATCACTGCAAGGAATGGTGCAGAACCACAGGCTGTGAAAGCATTTTTAAGTATTCCAGGCCCAGTCTCACCCAAGCAGGAGTCATCCCTGAATGATATTTGGAATGCTAGCAGTGTTATTCTACTCTTGTTACTGTATGGTCAAGATTTTAAAGTGTGCCTACTGATTTGGGATGGCTGAGTTTTGGGATGCCTAGCTTGAAATGCCTAAAAGGGGCCCAGTTTTCAGAGTGGGTGCTCAGCACCTCCTGGAAATCACACGCCTTTAAAGTGTCTTACAAACACCCCAAAATTGAGGGACCTGAGATTACCTGGCACTTTTGAACATCTTGGCCAACTTACATTGTTGCGCTAAGGCGCTCTAACATGAAAACCTTTTCCTCCCACCACAGAAACTCTATGCTTGGATACAAACTGTGTTGTCTACCTGGCCTAGTCAAGAGTCAGACCTATCAACATCGGAGGACATCCTGCCATTCAGCTCGGACTCTGGGATGTGCTGTGAGAATGACTCTGAGCCTTTAACTTCCCTGTCTGAGCCATTGACACCAGACACTTGCAGCCAAGCCTTTTCCATTGGGCAGGAGCTGGAGCACGACCAGCAGTTTGTGTCTCCGGCTGACACGCACAGCCAGCAGCAGCTGGGCAGGACCACCAAGTCCACAGATATCATTAAAGATTATGAACTATGGCTGGAAACCTGCATCGCTGCCCTGGAGAAGAACGTCTCTGAGGAGGAGCTGGCTCAAGTGGACAAAACTGTGGATGGCCTGGCTAAGTGGGAAATGTTTACAGGCCAGCTCCCCACCATGAGGAAGGATCTGCCCTTCCCCAGAGACAACGCAGGGCTAAGGAAAGTCCTTGGAGACAAATTCTCCTCCTTGCGGAGGAAACTGAATTATAGAAAACTGTCCAAAGCTGAATCTTCCCCTCATCGCTGGAGTTGGGAGGAAAACTAGCGCTTGGTCTGACTTGTCCTTCCACAGTCCTTGCTCCTTTCTGAGCTGGGAAAAGCAAGTTCAGCTCATCATTTTGATTTAAGTTTTGTTACGATTGCCATGCATTTGATCGTTCTCACCAGAAGTTACTGTCAGGCTGAGAAGGAAACAGGAACTCCCTCCTGAAATGAAAGATGTTTCTTTTTCGGAGGTTCCGAACGTGGAATTTGTTTCAATCATTCAGGTGTTTTAAGAGCTTATATACATGAGAAAGTCGCACCGGATGAACCCAAGCTGTGAATCCAAACACGCACAAAGCCCTGTGTGGATGCTCATGTTTTGGTATCAAAGTGGCATATTTCAGTTTGGCTTAAGTTGGCTGGAACTGGTTTATGTTAAATCAAAACAAGAGAGTGTCCACGGAGGAGTATGCATCAGCTTAACTAAAACTGGTTTAAAAACAGATGTAAGTTAAACCCCTGCAAACTTTCCAACATAGTCATGGCCTCAGGCTACGCAGCATTTGAGCTCTAAGCATGGAAACGGTTTCTTCATCGTGTTTTATACCAAATGTCTATTTCCAGCCATGTCCCTGGCCCACACGTTGCAGATTGCTCCAAGCACAGGCGCAGAGCTGAGGCTTTCTAACCATAGCTCTGTGGAGTCCGGGTGAAGAGCGGACACATGGTCTGGGGGAGGCAGAGAGGAACAGGGTTTAAAAGAGAACTGGATAAATTCATGGAGGTTAAGTCATGGATGGGTAAGGAATGGTGTCCCTAGCCTCTGTTTGTCAGAGGGTGGAGATGGATGGCGGGAGAGAGATCACTTGATCATTACCTTTAGGTTCACTCCCTCTGGCACATCTGGCATTGGTCACTGTCGGTACACAGGATACTGGGTTGGATACTTTGGTCTGACCCAGTATGGCCATTCTTATGTAACAGGCAGGAGGGGTACAGCAAACAAGCAAGCAGTAAGAACCCTTTCTGCTTATCCAACATAATCAATGGTGTTAGCTTCAAGGGAACTCGTGGCTCCCCTTCCTGTCCCCAAGACCCAGGTCTCTGCTGCACACGCATGGGTGCCTCTCCTGAGAGAAAGCTGCAGCAGAGCCCGCCCTGCAGTTGCTACTACAGGCAATAACTTTCCAGTTATTTATAGCTCGGCGCTCCAGAGGCTGACCGTTTTTCAAGCCCTGTAATAGTGAGAGACGTGTGTGCTGGCAGGGGCGGACTCTCCCCGTTATAGTCTCACTCAGAATTCCAACACTGATAATACACTCATCAACTTGCAGCTTCGTGGTCAGAGTTCAGATTGTTCTGATCTAAAAATACCTTTAATTCCCAACTGTCCAAAGGAGAAAGGGAAGTAAAACTGAGTCCATTACATTCAGTGTGTGTGTGTGTGTGGGGGGGGGGGGGGGGGCGCGTTTTCCCCCCGGGGGGGGAGCTTTGGGCTTTAATGAGAATACTAAGCATGTCTCCTGCCCGCCCCCCCTACAATCTGAGATTGAGGAGGCCACAATAAACTTTGAATTCCATGGGGGAGGGTGGGAGAGGCGGGAAGGGAGGTAGAGAGTTCAGGGGAAGACACCTGAGGAAAACTTGGGGCCTGCTAATGCAGGTGATTGCAGGAGAAAATCTGTAGTGACCTAAGTTAAGCTCACTGAAAGAAAAACGTATAAAAAAATTAAAACCAGCATGATTCATACAAAGAACAATGGGGGTTCTGACTTCTAAAAAACTAATGATGTCAATTACTGGAAAGGCATTTTTTCCAGTGTGCACATCTGGAATCCATGTTATGTAAATGCTGCTCCTGCTGCCGCCACCTGCTGGCTGACTAAATACTAAGGACGTTAAAAAAAAAATCACTCCATTTAAGATTTTTTCAGACAAGCAGAAACTTTAAAACAAATCATACTTGAACTATAAATCCATCCACTATCCCAAATCTTGACTACTACATTGACTATTTTTAACAAGAGCTTATTCTTTTTTTGCCCCTTTACTTCAGGATCAAGCAAGAGCCAAGTTACAAGGCTGAATTTAAGACAGTTTCCAGAGAGATATTACTAATGCAAGATGGTGATATTGCTAGATAATCAAGTGGGGAGTGTGGCAGAGGCAGCTCTCAGCTCTAACACAGTTGCAAAGGGAATACAGAAGAGGAGTGGCTAAGCTGAAGTGCAGAGATATGGAAGTCTCCCTTGCGGACAATGGCAAAAACAAAGGGAATGCGTGGCTAGTCCCACTCACTATTTAGGAGATGCCAAAAACAGGGAGGGGCAAGACACCTGGGGGGGGGGGGGGGCGCAAAGAGGGTAAGAGTCTGGTTGGCTATAGACACTTTTGCTTATAGCTATTAGTAACCTGTCAACAGTATCTCTGCTTTCATGGAAGAGTTTAGACCAGGGGTCAGCAACCTTTCAGAAGTGGTGTGCCGAGTCTTCATTTATTCACTCTCATTTAAGGTTTCGCGTGCCAGTCATACATTTTAAGGTTTTTAGAAGGTCTCTTTCTATAAGTCTATAATATAGAACTAAACTATTGTTGTATGTAAAGTAAATAAGGTTTTTAAAATGTTTAAGAATCTTCATTTAAAATTAAATTAAAATGCAGAGCCCCTCGGACCAGTGGCCAGGACCTGGGCAGTGTGAGTGCCACTGAAAAATCAGCTCGTGTGCCGCCTTTGACACCCGTGCCATAGGTTGCCTACCCCTGGTTTAGATTCTCCTGCTTCATGCTCCACAACTACGGAAATGTTTGCGATAGTATAATCACTGATCTAGCAACCACTTACCAGTTCAGAGAATCTAGGATCAACTCCAGGTAAGGACTAAAGGAGCTCTGGAACTCAGAGCTTCACACATCCACATAGACAGCTGAAGAGGATCGAGGGCCATTATGTAACTTCAGGGAGATCAATGTAAATCCAACACTGCTGAGCCTTCAAGCAGCTGTACAGTAGAGAGAGTTTGTACAATACAGATCAGTAGACTTTGGTTCATGCAGAAGTATCACATTCCTTTGCAGCAGATTACACTCCGCAACAGCAGATAGATGTCTAGTGACGTCCTTTTCGTCGGGGCACAGTGGTGGATAGTCTTTCCTCCCCATTGAGAGAATTCCCAGTTAACAGAGACTCCTTTTATTGTAATGCTGCTAAGCAGAGAGCGCTGTGTAGCCCAGGAATTGTTACTGGTCAGACTCACGGGCAGCTTATGCACGTGGGGACATCAACTGACAAAATGGGGCATTGACACTGAAGGTGCAGATTGGTAATGCTTAGCACTCACATAGCAGGTTTGATTACCAAGGTGAGCAATAGCATTATCCCCTTAGTAGAGATGGAGAAACTGAGGCACAGCATGGCGAAGTGACTGGCCAAAGGTCCTGCAGAAAGTCAATTTCAGAGCTAGGGCACAAAGACGCCATTCTTGCCCTTTCTGTGCATCACAGCTGCGGATGGATGGAAAAGGGGAGGAGCAAACAGCCAGACTATTCCAACAGTGATACAAATGGTTATTAAATTAGATGAAGACTGCTCTGTTAAAAGGAGTTATCCTCCCCTTTAAGTAGCAGCCAGTGCTATTGAGCACACTGGGTTTTAAATTACTTCCCTCCTAGACATCTTGATTAAGGAGGTGGGAAAGACATAGGTTACGGCTGTTAGCTGTAGATGGGAAAGGGGATTTGGAGTTTGGTTTTAGGAAGTTAATTTGAAGGACTCATAATCAGCAAGAGGTAGATGAGCACTTTACTCACACTAAGCCAAGAACATTAGTTGCAACCCACTAGTGGGGTCACAGAGTGTTACAAATGGGTCAGGCACATACAGAGCTCCATTGTACTGTACATAATAGGTAGGAGAGCCTGGGCCTTTTGGAGTAGACAGCACTTCAGCCCTCAACTGGGGAGCCTTTGCATGGAGAAGCAGCATGAGGGGCACAAAGCTTCATGACAGATGGAGCGTTCATTGATTATTTTGGGAACATCCTCCATTGTATTAGGATATTGTAAGTGAAAGCACACCAACACTACACTAGGTTGATTTGCATTATAACTACGGCAGAGCACTCCTATGGGTCTACGGAGCTCCCCAGGATTCCAGGGAGACCATTTACAATGGGGTGGGGGCTAATGAACAGAGCAAGGAGAGGGAGACTGGCATACAGGAGAAGCACTGGCTGCTATCAGAGAAGCTTAAACTGCCCAAGAGCAGAACTTTGCTTCTGTGAGGTTAAGCAGCTCCCTTTCATTGCTGCCCAGCTCCTAAGCTGTGCAGGGCTCTTCTGCAGCTTAAGTAACAGCGTAGGGCAGGCTAGCTACAGTATATAACTCCCTACCCTTGCAATAACAGAGCTCCATTCCTGAACTGCTTACGAGCCCTATCTGGCAGCCTCCCTAGAAGTCTTCTCTGCTGTACTACCACCGAGAGAATATCTTGCTGTCCTGAACCGGGTCTAGAACAGCCTTGGCTACTACCTAGCCACTTTCCTTGTGGCAGCAGCTCCAGGATAGGGTTACCATATTTTGTGCCTCCAAATGGAGGACACTCCCAGGGGCCCCGCCCCCAGCCCCGCCCACGCACCCCGCCCCAACTCCGCCCCTCCCAAAGTCTCCGCCCCCTCCCCTGCTTCCCGCGAACATTTGAGTCGCGGGAAGCCTGTAGCAGGTAAGGGGCGGTGTGGGGGGAGGAGGGGCGGCCCAGGCTGGCCCCCCGGCGGCTCCAGCCTGGGTCGGCTCGGGCCCTGGGGTGACGGCCCCGGCCCCCGGCCGACCACCCCCGGCCCGCCCAGCACTGCCGGCCCCCGGCGGTCTGGTGCGCCCCGTGGCTCAGCGGACCTCGCGGCCCCGCGGACCCCCCCGGCTCCCGGCCCAGCGGACCCCCCCGCTCGCGGCCCAGCGGACCCCCGCGGACCCCCCGCGGCTCCCGGCCCCGCGGGCCCGGACCGGCTCCTGGCCCCGCGCCCACCCCGGCCGGCCCCGCGCGCCCCCCGGCCCGGCACCATGCCCCCGGCCCCGGCCAAAGAGGCCCCGGCCGAGCCCTCCCGATTTTCCCGGACATACCCGGCTTTTGGGGATTTCCCCCCGGACGGGGATTTGAGCCCCCAAAAGCCGGACATGTCCAGGAAAATCCGGACGTATGGTAACTCTACTCCAGGAAGCCCATCAACTGCAGAAGCAAAGACACAAAAGGATGTAAAATAGTGAGGGGTGGTGTGCATGTACACACTGGAAGGGGAGAAGATGACTGCCATTTGTTCTGGATTTATGCAGTCATCCGCCCAGCTGTATTATCATGCACAAGGGGCCTCAATTCCACCTGCTTGCAGGGGCAGCTTCAGAAATCTTTCAAGTGACAACCCAAGAGCAGGGATGTCGACAGTGCTTTAGAGGTGGATCAGCTAACGTTAGCTGGTGCCACATTAAGTGTCTGAATTCAATATACTTTCTAGCCTATTACCCAAAACCTCAGTGGTGGTGCCAGTATCCATTATGTTGATACTGATAAACACTAAAAGCAGACAGACTATTTTTAAGCCATTCTTGCCATCTCTTAAACCTGTAATTCTCCATACAGCACCAATGGGCTTAGTGGTTACATGGCCTTACAAGCTCAGGAAAGCAGAAGCCTCCATTAGGAAGGACAAGATCTAACAAGTAGATCAGCCTATCACTGCTAAACCATTGACACTCTATGGGTTGCACTCCCATCACCAATACTAGGAAGTTACTGCACCCTACGAGGGCAGGGGAGCAAGAGAGAGGCATTAGAAGAATAGTTGCACCCAACCATGGCTGCAACAACTTGCAAACAAGGGTCTGCAGAGGAGAAGAGGGAGGCTGCATTCTCTTGTAGAGAATTCCATTAGTTAGAAACAAGGTGCATACAGTATTATCTTTTATCGGGCCAACTTTTATGGAAGAAGCCAAGAAAGCTTCTCTCTTGCACTGTTCATTTAACTCAAGTTGTGATGGGTTTTGTTGGGTTCTTCGTTTGGGATGGGGGGGGGGGGGGGGGGTATTTTTAAAAGATCCTGTTTTTGAAACGAAACCCAAAACATTCTTACAACCAAACTTCCCTCAGTTGACACTACTGTATGGTTTTCCAAGGCTCCACAGTCAGGAAGGCAGAAGTATGGTCCTTGTTTGATTAATAACCGAATAGCCCTCCTTTTCATAACCATCACCCACAACCTTAAGAACAGAGACATCTAGTGGAAGAGTTCCTGGGAAGAGGGAAGGTGTCCCCAAAATAAAACCCCTGTCCCTCCAGTCCCAAAGGAGAGACCAGCCATAACAAACAGCAACAACAGCACCAGGGTTAAAGCCCCTGGTATTACAGACTCCAGGAGGAAGAGCGCGGGTGTGTTCCGCATGCATTAGAACAGACGCGACCCAAACCCATGTTTGGGGTCATTGGGGCTGCACCTTCCCTATTTCCTGAAAGTCCAAAACATACCTTAGAGACGCGTTCTATGCCACCACATAGAATGTGTTAACTCCTAACTGCACTGGGTACAAGACAGCTCGTCAAAGAACTCACCTACTACAAAGACTAATCACCAGTGTCACCGAGGCCTATCTGCCACAAAGCGATCAAGTCACTTCCTCCACTCCAGTGGTCCACACCAAACTCAGCATACGGTACTTATTATTAGATAACCTGTAGCAGATCTGAACCACAAGGAACTTCGTCTCTCCATGCTGACTCTGGGCTTGGCTCCAACATCATCATGTACACTTATCTGTCATCAAAGCCGATAAGCCAATATAAGACTCATCACTTGTGTGAAAGGATGCATTCTGCCATCAGCTAGCAGCAAAAATTCAATCAATTCTGCCACATGACCATGCTAGTGCTCTGAGATTTCAATGGTGTGACTGGCTGCAGTCAAACTGCCTATGAAACAGTGATAGGTCCCTTTGGTTTGGGTTCCCCAAATGACACCATCTGGATTTTGACATTATGTGCCACCGAGGGCTTGTCTGTTATGGGATCTTTATCTAGGTCTCTTCACCACCATTGCTGGATCTGCATTTCAAACAATGTATGTGTCATGAAAAAATTGAAATTGACCACATCTTCATCAGAAAATCGCTCCATAGTGAAATCTCACTGGGTCTTTGGTGGTACAGAAGCACCAGCAAACTGAGACCATAGACTAGATGTCGTTCAGTTTTCACTGCAGACATCCACCAACAGTATGACGTCCTGCGACTATCCAAGGATCCTTCTAAAGCTGTGAAATATACACATGCCATCGAAGATTACATATGTAATCTTGGTCCCATCTTGGATGGACTTGGACAATTAAATGAGTAGCAGCAGCAACCCCAAGTGCTTACCTGTGCATTATTCTGATCAAGACCTAAACATCTGAGCTTGAATGCTTTCTTGTAGGCACCAATATCCCTATTCAATCCCTTGAACTGAACTGATTTTCAGAAGCACTGAATACCCACAACTCCCACTAGGCTAAATGGGAGCTGAAGATGCTCAGGGCATCTGTGGAAACAAAAATCAAGCCAATTCATATACCCGAACAGTGATATCTAACCTGGGGATCCAACGTTTACAGTTAACAAAACAGCCAAGACTCCCATTAAAGTGAGTCAAATTGTGCTTGTACTGTTCTGATCAAATGGGATTGACAATATAGTGTCAATCTACAATTAGCAACTGCAATAGACGTTTCAGTCATACAATAAAAGCAATACTCACATAGCTTTTCCCCCCTTATACATGTGACCTGCCAAAGTACGATAGAGGAAAGGTTGCAGGGATTGCGAAGAGCAGGTGCTCAAGGCCTGGTAGAATTAGCTGGTGCTAAGATTGCAGTACTCTAAGAAGAGGCCAATGAGGTAGATCATTAAAATTGTCCTAAGGTCAGTAGTTCTACACTGGTGATAAAAAGCAAGCGAGGCTGATAAGGGAGGAACTGGCATCATGAGAGAGAGAGAGAGACAGAGAGGGAGAGACACACACACACACACACACAGGTCATACTGCTATTATTGGATACTATGCAGCTGAAGAGAAATGACTTCTAACAGGTGTTGTCAACTGAACCAGCTTAAAAATCTTCCCTGGCTGAACTTGAAATATATAAGCACAAGTGGTTCTCGCTGTACCCCCATCAAACTTTAATATTTACACCAGCTACTGAAATTCTACAGGATGAATCTGAATTTTAACAGAGTTCTACATAGGGTAACAGTTCATCAGCATTTCCTCCATATGCCATACTAAAGGTTCAACTCTTTGACAGACCTCAGGAGAAGCAATTCAGAGCAGAATCAAGGGAAGGACATATGGAATACGTTGAGGTTATGGGTAGGGCTGTAAAGCGATTGAAAAAATTAATCACGATTAATCGTGTGATTAAAAAATTGTGATTAATCACGCTGTTAAACAATAGAATATTTATATAAATATTTTTGGATGTTTTCCACATTTTCAAATATATTTATTTCAGTTACACAACACAGAATACAAAGTGTACAGTGCTCCCTTTATATTTTGTATTATAAATATCTGTACTGTAAAAATAAATATTTTTCTATTCACCTAATACAAATACTATAGTTCAATCTCTTTATCATGAAAATTGAACTTACAAATGTAGAATTATGTACAAAAAATAACTTCATTCAAAAAGAAAACAATGTAAAACTTTAGAGCCTGCAAGTCTACTCAGTCCTACTTCTTGTTCAGCGAATCGCTCAAACAAGTTTGTTTACATTTGCAGGAGATAATGCTATCTGCTTCTTATTTACAATGTCACCTGACAGTCAGAAGAGGTGTTCGCATGGCATTGTTGTAGCCGGCATTGCAAGGTATTTACGTCGCAGATGCGCTAAAGATTCATATGTCCCTTCACGATTCAACCACCATTCCAGGAGACATGCATCCATGTTGTACTTGATAACGATACAAAGCAGTGCAGACAGACGCATGCTCATTTTCATCATCTGAGTCAGATGCCACCAGCAGAAGGTTGATATTCTTTTTTGGTGGTTTGGGGCTCTGTAGTTTCCGCATTGGAGTGTTGCTCTTTTAAGACGTCTGAAAGCATGCTCCACACCCCGTCCCAATCAGATTTTGGAAGGGACTTCAGATTCGTAAACCTTGAGTCCAGTGCTGTAGCTATCTTTAGAAATCTCACATTGGTACCTTCTTTGCGTTTTGTCAAATCTGCAGTGAAAGTATTCTTAAAATGAACAATGTGCTGAGTCATCATCCGAGACTGCTATAACATGAAATAGATGGCAGAATGCAGGTAAAACACAGAACAGGAGACATAAAATTCACTCCCAAGAACTTCGCTCACAAATTCAATTAACACATTTTTTTTAAACGAGCATCGGCATGGAAGCATGTCCTCTGGAATGGTGGCCAAAGCATGAAGGGACATACAAATGTTTAGCATATCTGGCACGTAAATACCTTACAACGCCAGCTACAAAAGTGCCATGCGAAGGTCTGTTCTCACTTTCAGGTAACATTGTAAATAAGAAGCGAGCAGCATTATCTCCCATAAATGTAAACACACTTGTTTGTCTTAGCGATTGGCTGAACAAGAAGTAGGACTGAGTGGACTTGTAGGCTCTAAGGTTTTACATTGTTTTGTTTTTGAGTACAGTTATGTAACAAAACAAAAAATCTACATTTGTAAGTTGCGCTTTCATGATAAAGAGATTGCACTACAGTACTTGTATGAAGTGAATTGAAAAATACTAATTCTTTTATTATGTTTACAGTGCAAATATTTGTAATAAAAATATAGAGTACTGTACACTTAATTCTGTGTTGTAATTGAAATCAATATATTTGAAAATGTAGAAAAACATCCAAAATATTTAATAAAGTTCAATTGGTATTCTATTGTTCAACAGTGCGATTAGAACTGTGATTAATCCTAACTAATTTTTGAGTTAATCGCGTGAGTTAACTGCGATTAATTGACAGTCAGTTATGGACAAGTGCTCTTCCACCCAAGTTTTTGTTGTATGACAGCCCTGGTCTCATTTTTATTAATTTCTTGGAATCCTAGAAATATAGGGCTGAAAGAACCTCAAGAAGACATCAAGTCCAGACCCGTGTGCTGAGGCTGGACGAAATAAACCCAGACCATCCCTAAAAGGTGTTTGTCCAACCTGTTCTTAAAAACCTCCAATGAGGAGATTTCACAGCCTCCCTCAGAAGCCTATTCCAGACTTTAACTTCCCTTATAGTTAGAAAGTTTTTCCTAATATCTAATCTAAATCTCTTTGTGGCAGATTAAGCCTATTATGTCTTGTCCTATCTTCAGTGGGCATGGAGAACATTGATCATTGTCCTCTCAGGTCCCCCTATAGTCTTTTTTTTTTTTTTTTTTTTAAGACTAAACAGGTCTAGTTTTTTAAACTATTCTTCTTCATAGGTCAGGCTTTCTAAACCTTGAATGATTTTTGTTGCTCTCTCTGGACTCCCTCCAAATTTGTCCACATCTTTCCTAAAGTTTAGTGCCCAGAATTGGACACAGTACTCCAGCTGAGGCTTCACCAGAGCTGAGTGTAACAATTTCCTCTTGCATCTTACATACGATACTCTTGTTAAGACAGCCAAGAACATTAGTCTTTTTCACAGTTGCATCACATTGTTGACTCATTTGTTATCCACTATAACTCCAGATCCTTTTCCTCAGCACTACCATCTAGCCAGTTATTTCCCCATTTTATATTTAGGAGTTTGATTTTTTCCATCCTAAGTGAAATACTTAGCACTTGTCTTCACTGACTTTCAACTTGTTGAATTTAGACCTCTCTAATTTGTCAAGGTTGTTTTGAATTCTAATTATGTCCTCTAGAGTGCTTGCAATACCTCCCAGCTTGGTGTCATCTGCAAATTTTATAAGCATACTCTCCACTCCATTATCCAAATCATTAATGAAAATATCGACTAGTACCAGATGCAGGACCCCACTAGTTATGCCCTCCCAGTCTGACACCACTGATAACTACTCTGAGTATGGCCTTTCAAACAGTTGTGCACCCACCTTATAGTAAATTCATCTAGACTGCATTTCCCTCATTTGCTTATGAGAATGTCATGGGGGACTGTGCCAAAAGCCTTACTCAAATCAAGATATTACCTCTACCACCACCCCCATCCACTAGGCCAGTAACCCTGTCAAAGGAGGAAGTTAGGTTGCCGTGATTTGTTCTGGACAAATCCATGCTGGCTATTCCTTATAAACCCATTATTCTCCAGGTGTCTACAAACTCATATTTCAGTATCCTTTCATGTATAAAAGTTCAGTCAGCCTATAAGTCCCCAAGTCCTCTGTGTTCCCCTTTTTAAAGACAGGTACTATTTGCCCTTCTTCAGTCTTCTAGGATTTCATCCGCGTCCTCCATGAGTTCTAGAAAATAACCGCTAACAGTTCCAAGACTGCTTCAGGTTCCTATATTATCATAGTAAGCACGTGAACAAGATTAAAATATTACCACAATTCAGGCTCTGTATTGAAAGATCCAACACTCCATAAAGAACAGTATAACAAGTCAAGTTTTAATATTTATAAAATTCATATATACAAAACAGTAAACTAATTCACCAAAACTATAAAATACACTTTTTACACACCACAATATAATTTTATCTAGTACACAGTTTTCATAAGTTGAGACGATCACAGCAAACGGGCTGCTTCTATGGTGGATGCGGTTTTAGTTCTACAAAGACACTTAAATGAGCAACGCCTTTTTCACCTCAACTTATTTTAGTTCGTCACCGTCTTTAAAAAGAAGTTTTACGTGAGTTGTTAGAAATTAAGGCTAAACTCAGGCCCTTCCTGCCCAATGCAGCAAACTGGTTTAAAAAACAGCTGTATGATATTGCATAGTATGTGTGCTACAATACCTAGGCACCATACGGCGTTATAGCAGAGAAGGTAACATTTTAAAATCGATTTCCAAGATACAGGATTGTGTCACAAAATTAACTAGTGTTTTGTCATTCCAACGGCTAGGATTTTGACACAGGTATTTTTATTAAAAGTCACAGATAGAAGACAGGTGATCAACAATAAATTATGCTGAAGCCTGAGCCTACCATGTGGGGCTGAAGCTGAAGCCCAAGCAGGGCTGAAGCCAAAGAACTCGGAGACCTGTGTAACACACACATAGCCCTAATCATTTCATTTGTATACGATTCAAATAAAATAAAAAAAAAAAAAACAGACAGCTTGTTTAAAAGAGTAACAACACACTTGGCCAATCTTTATGTGTAGGTTTTAGAGACATTGTTGTGTGCAGTCAGTCATTAATAACAAGGTGTATTAGCTGTTCTAGTCTATTGCGCAAATTCTACAAACAGAACAGGCTTATCCGGAAAAATACACTTTATCCAACAGACTAATGTCTATGAACTGAAACACAACTTCCAAAGCAGACTTTACCACAGGGCCTTTAAATCCTGTGGATTGTTGAAAGATCATTTACTCACGATTGTGCCAAGCATATGAGCTTAACACATGTCTGTGTGAAGTACTGTAAGAGCAGCAGCTGATTTTGAACAAGATGCCCTCATGCCTCAAAGTAACCTGAAGCAATCTGACCCCTTTAAAGCAGTTGTCTCTGCATACTCCTCACAATTTAATACCTTAAAGCAAGGTTAACTCGTTTTTAAATTGGCGTGAGGCATGCTGACTGACAAGAGGCTTGCATGTCAAGTCAGGAAGGATTGAGTTTATAGGACCCAGTTACAAACAGTTGGAAAAAACGATTTATAAGGGAAGTGCAAGCAGCTATAGCCGTGCCAATGTGTTGGTAGAATACACAGCCAAATAGCTTTCCTGGAGTCAGTTATCAAAGAATACAAACTCACTACTGATGGCATTTTGTTTCAATATACAGACAGTATATAAGCAGAAGCATTTGGGATCCATTTAGAAACTAGATCGCTGCTCTCTCCCCCCCCGGCCCAACAATATCCTTTGGCTGTTCACCAGAAAGTCCATCTTGGAGGACATCAGTGCAGCTCTTTCCTTCTGACAGTGGTTCTTTCCAAGTCAGCCAGATGAACCATGGACATACGCCAAGAGCTAGACGGTAGTAGTTTACAGAGTACAGCAAGGCAGCCACAGAACTGCTGGCACTGGAGCCATCCGTGTCTCCCTTCCCCTTTCCTCACATGGAAAGACAAGCATGTCAACACAGAGACAGAAACCTAAACACTGCTTTTAAAGATGCCATTAAAAAGAGATACAGACTTACAAAGAGCCAAGCAATTTGGAGTCAAGACTAAACTGACTCACACGGAGGCACCACCTGACTAGTTAACAGAGAACCAGCCTCAGTTCTGAATATCCTAGCTGCCCTTCATCCCCATTTGTGTTAAACAATTTAGTGTCATTGTTTAAAAAACAAAAAAAGTGAATTTAGTGCTCATTAAAAAAAAAAAAAATCCGTTTTACAGCACCTAGTGGGGGAGCCCTCCAGCTAGCCACAAGAAATACTCAACGCTGACAGCAGCAACACAAGCACAGGGGCAGGTGCTGCAATGTCCTGTCAACATACCTCCCTCTTAGGCTGGAACATCCAGAAGTGAGAGTGGAGGGGACTCCATGCTTATTCAATTTAAGACTGGCACTGACTAAGCCAAGCTTAAAGATCTGTTCTAGGAATACATCATGTTCCAAGAAACAGCCATTGTGGAAATCCTTAGATAATAACTCACTTACCAAAGAGTAGAATTGCTTTAGAGGAGCTGCTGAAGTATCTCTCTATCCACCGACTTGTATTGTGTTACATAGTAAGGGAGAAGGCATCCATTGTAAGCCCAAATGTACATCAGTGTAAGTGCTATCTGAACACCAGCCCAGAATCGTTTAATATGGGGGGAGGGATTGATCAGGTCTCGGGCCTACAACCTCACTACATCACTTCGTTTAATGCATACTGGACAACTGCTATGGGGAAAGAGACTAATACTAGCTTGCAAAAATAGGTACTGCCTACATCCATGGGAGATCAGTATTTGATTTATAGCAAGTTGCACTTTAAAAAAAAAAAAACAACAACCATGTTAGTTTGTGTAGTTTTTATTGCCCCTGGATGGCATACAGCTGGTTGGTTGACAGCACCAATAGCTGTTTTGATGTGAACATCTGTTGATAACCATCAAACATCATGCAGGCCTCAAGGCTCATTCCGTTTGAAAGTTGGAATCCTGGTAGGTGTATAAAAGCCGCCCTAAACATCTGAGGGAAGTTTTCTGCATGCAACTCCCTTCAAAGTTGTTAAGAAAAGAATCAAGGCCCCACTACATAGCATCACTGCTCACAAAGGCAACTATATGGAGAATGCAAAGCATAAGGTGTGTTTTGTTACTGCAATAAAACAAGGGTGGGGGCTGCTCTCTAGGCTGCTAAACAAGTAAGTTCAGCTGTTTCAAGGGATTTTCATTATCGAATGCAAGAGGGACACATCAAGTGAGGAGCATTTACATTTTACCTATTGTCAGAGCAATGAGTTAGAGGACTGAACACATTGTTGTGGGCATAGCAAGGAATTACAGAATAGGTTACAGTGCCACTGCCCTGCTCATTGGTGCAAACAGAAAGGCCGTACTGATATTATCTTTATCAAGTGGAGTCAAAGTGCTGTCCCCTGGCAAGTTTAGGGCACAAGAGGAAATGAACATAGGCCTTAGTTTGTCTAAGGACAGAAAATAATGTGTGGCACAAAAGGGTTTCTAATCCCTTCAATGGCTCAGCCTCCATGCTGCAATTTCCTTGACCAGGAAAATTCCTTACAGGATACCCCTGTGCTTCTGTCCATTCACCAGGACTGTTCAGTACCAAGTGGCTTATAAATGGGGAAGCAATTTTGTAGCACCTGTTGTCCAGGGAGGTGGAGCTTGGGTGCATGGTTGGATTTTGAGGGTATGGGGGCAGTTGCTCAAAAGCATCATTTCTTGCTAGTCAGTTAATTAAGCTGTCTCAGCCTAGAAGTACGACAACTACAGTCAGCCAAGATATTTTCAAGGAAGAAATAAGAGTGATTCATCCAGAATAAGGCTTGCAGAGATTCAAGACCTCTCCCTCCCCCTCCCCCCCACTTTAAACAACTTTGTATCACAGGTTTGGGAAAAACCTGAGCTGTGAAACCCAGAGAAAATGGGCTTCACATGAACAGTAATAAAACACACCCATTATAAATCTTTACAGAGCACTAGAGAACCAGCACTAAATTGAAAGACCATCACAGAAGTGGGGAATGGAAGAAACCCATACACAAGACACAGGTAAGCTGGACAGACTCAATTATATTCTGATTACTCTAGGTACCGCCTCATAACTTATAACACCCCTAAAAGCCTTGCGACACTATTCTGGGCGGAAAAGGGAAATCAGTGTTGTGGATGGACTGATGGAATACATTTCACACTACCCCAGTCTCCACTTCAAGCTGCTGTCACAGCTTCAGTACAGTGAAATTTTAGTCTTTGGCCCGATCAGCTCCTCCCACACTGTTTAAACTATAGCTCCTTCCATACCAAAATCTGAGCTACACAAATGCGCTCCACTCTGTTTGAACTTAAGCCAGCAAATCTGTTAACCCTTTAGTTAGCTTTGAAAAGCCTGCAGAAATGCTAGTCGGTAGAAGCTCCTTCAGACATATTAGCAGCACAGTTCTAGGTTTAACAGCACAATTTTAAACATGTAATTTACTATAAAGTTGGCAAGCTCAAACAGTCTACTCTGCTATATTACATGGAATGAGATTCAGATGTGTAGTTATAATGGAAACTAGAAATATTCTAGAGTTATTTAAAATAGGGCAGCTGATAATCTTAACTCCATTAAATCTTTGTCACTACAATACCTTGTGTTCCCCCTATATCTCAAGAATATTGTTCAATGGGTTGTTAAAAATGGCAGTTACCTATTAAACATGTAGTTCATCGACAATTATAATGTAACATTTCAAAGATAAAAATTGTTTAAGCCCAATTCACTTGGTAATTCTAGAGCAGTTACTGCCTTGTAGGTAGCTAATTCAAAGAGCAACTTATTGGTTAGCTACTTTGAGGGAAAGGCACCTCCCCGTGACCTGAAGGAGTCTTCAAAACATTGGCTTTGGCACAAGACACCAATATGATTTTCAACATAGGCTCCCATCTGCCACTTTTTATAAAACTGATAGTAGATCACATTATAGGGCTCTCCTGCTTAAACATGCTGCAAGCATTTCCTCTTTGTCCTTGCTGGAGACAAAACACATGGCGGACCCTTGTCAGTGACCTGTATGTGACACATGAGGGACAGCCAAGTGTTCCCCCCCACCGCCCTTTAAAGCATATGTTCTAGGCCTCCACCTGATTGTAGTCCTGCCTGTGACTCATTTCCTGACTAGTGAGTTGAACAATAACTTATGAAGTTTATTATTAAAAAAAAAAAAAAGCTGTCCCTCCCAGCTGTGTTTACCAGCAAATAGTCTCCAGGATGTCCCTGAAAAATACAATCAGTTTCTTGCAGAAGAATTAAGCAGGCCACCAAGTCTGGCTAAAGATTGTTGCACAATACTGGGTAGTACCTTTTGAATTCTGCATTAGTAATTACTAGTACCACAGATGACTAGCTTTATTGTACTATTTAAAAGTATGTCCTAGCCAGGTAAATGTATTTACCACTTTAGAATGAGAATGTCTTTGCAAGAGGAAATCCTGCTGGACTGAGGGTATTTTGATTTTCTAGTGGAAACTCTCAATGAGGTGTCACACTATGACTGGACAATGCACGTTATAACTACACCTGAAAGACGTATATTCACCTAACATAGTAGATAGCTAGTGTCTCCAAACTACTCTGCTTAAGATGGTTTAATCATGCACCAAAGACACAGGTCCACTCAAACCTGTTTCAAACTAATTTACGTATTGCACTAAAAACAGTGGTGCGCTTGAATCCTTGAAGCGGTCAGTAATATGGCGTAGTGTCAACTTACATTAAAGGTGTCATTTTGCATTAAAGTAGTTAAGCACATCGTATTCCAGTCTAATTTTTGTTTGTTGTTATGGTCAGAAGTGTGACTAAATCACATTTTCCATTTACAAATTCAGAGCCATATTGATTACTTTTGACAAAGACAAACTATTTTTTAACCGCTCTTTGTGTTGCAGAATTAATAGAGCTATGGAATACTGACCTGAATTGTTCTCTAGATCCCCCATCAAAACTGTTAACTAACTGTAAAGTCTTGATGGTTGGATGATAATGCTTGAGCAAGAGTGCTTCTTAAGTTACAGAGCCTTAGTAGAATATACAGGGCTTGCAGTGAGTAAAACATGAGCTAGATCCTTAGCTATGGCTGAGAGCCATATTCTGACTTGTGCACAAAAAATTCTCCTCTACATTTCCTCAATCACAGGGCTACTGTGTGAAGGGACGGTCCCAGACCAAAGCTAGGCTGCTCTTACACCTAATGGCCCAAAGGAGACAAGATAGCACCTGAGGATTGATGCAGTCTAGGGGCATCATGGTCATGCAGCCCTATGTCCCCACCTTCTTCCTGGGGCCTTAACAGGCCAACTTTGTGGTACGAAGCAGCCCCAGCATGCCAGAAGAACTGGTAGTTTTACTACTATTACAAAAAAATGAAACTTGTTAAGAGTTGTTGATATTAAACATGGGAACGCATGATGCTACTTTTCAGGGTGCAACTGTAACAGTGAGAGTTGCTTTGAGAACACCACATTTATTAGCTTAGTTCTTCTACAAATCAGTAAAATGACCAAGGATACAAGACCTTAAATTTGCATTAAAAAGAAGAGTAGTTTCATGCTCCAGTATTGCAGTTAAAGCTACGGCAGACTTCATAGGTAAAACTGAAGCAGCTTTTCAATAATATCTGGTTCTAAAAAGCAAATGTTTTCTCAAGAGTTAAATGGGCAGAACATTATTCCAAATAGAACACTCGGTAAAATAATGAAGTACACAAAGAATCAACTAGGAAGTTAGGCAGTTTGAGTTGCCCTGCTATAGCGCTAAAGTTTTCTGTTGAGTAGAAACTACTGCAAAGTCTAAATACAATATTTGAATGCTTAAGTAATGAAGAGTTAACACTTTAGATCTCATTTAACCAAATAAAGAGACATGCTCAGAAGAAATACATTCCAATAGACCCCTAAGCTACTATTTGTAACACCTCATGTTGAAACATTTACCTTTCCAAATGCAATTACCCTAACAGAATCCTCATCTGTAACAATGCAGAACATTCAAGACGGGGTGATTTGATATTTTCTTTTTTATATTAAAAAAAAAATCACTAAAAGTAAAATTGGTCCCTGGTGAGTAAGACTTTTCTAACTAGGCAATTAACTACTGTTTACATTTGAGAACTAGTGGAAGTGTAATTTTAAAATAAATAGATTTTTCTGTCTGCAGCTCCTTACTGGTTTACTTCACCAAACATTTTATATGCATTATATAAAACTAGAACACAACCACATCCTTTTCACTCCTGAAGCCAGCACAAAGAAAGCTACAAGGGCAGCAGATTTCTGCATTAGGAAGCTGCGTATACCACACACAGAGAAATGAACTTCTGCAAGCCACAAAAGGAAGGATTCTAGATTTTATCCAAGTTAAACACGTGAAAACTCCCGAGCAGGGTTCTTTTTAGATCAGCATTTCTCATGGATTAAATGCTGACGTGTTCCTTTTTTGACATGTCATTACAGTTTTAAAGGGGACAAGAAATACAGAGATTCTATTGACTTGGTCTAGCTAGAGAAAGCCCTTCTGATTTTTTTTTTTTTTTTTTTTATAATAAAATCAAACTATGGTACCAACTGCACAGTAAACATTTGTGTTTGAAAGTTCCCTGGGAAGAAAAAAAAAAAAAGACACTACAGCATTGAAATAAAAGGCAGCTCTTAAATTTTGTTTATGTACCTCATTGTAGTAGACATAGTTGGAATTATCTGTACACAAAGAAAGGCACCTGATAGTTAACTACGTAAGTTTAGAGAGCTAGAAAGTCAACAGTTCACATCAACATTATTCACAGCCTCTTGCAATTTCACACGTGTACACCATTGCCTGAAATGGGCAACTAATTTTGACAGTTTACTCATACTATATATAAATTAATATACGTTAAAGATCCCATTAAGAAAAAGATTAAAAATGGGCTAGTTTACAGCAGGGTCCTGCTGTCCGAACGTATCAGTGCAGCTGTAAAATTGGGATCTCAAGAGTGCTGGCTCTTCTTGTGTAAGAAGTGTAAGGTCAGCTGTTAGGAACTAATCAAGCAGCTGCTCTATCACCAAAAATTTTACTAAAAAGTTTAATCAGCTTCCACACATTTGGAGACAGATAAAGCCCTGTTATTTGAGAGACTGGAGCTTTACAAATACTGCCAACTGCAGGTGTGAGAACAGTGATGAATTTCCGTAAATGACACCTCACTAGAGCAGCCACTATGTGCAGATATGTGGTCAGATGTTCTAGTACGTGCCTCAAGCTGTATTACTGTGGAAGTCAGTTTCCCATGATGTAAGACACTGTATATGTAGTGCAAAACAAAATATTGTCCACATCAGCCAGGCCTTAATTTTCTCCTCCATTTGACTTTGAAATGGCAGGACAGATGACTCACATAGCCTGGTAGGTTTCATTTATAGTTCTACTGCATTTCATTTATAGTCCTAGACTTGCGTGTCTCAAGAGACTGATGCAAGACCGTCAGACAAGAGTTGTGCATCCACACTGATAAGTGGACTCCAGATCCTTGGCAAACACTGCACATGCAAGCAAGATCTGGTTACATATTTAAAGATTACATGTGGAGTTGTGATTAATATATTGCCATTTATTCTCTAGTACAACTACCAACCTCATTATAATTTACATTAGTTTGACTGGTTAACTCAGCACCTCCAAACTACAGAGAAAGGCAGTATGCACAGTTACTGTCCTTGCAAAACAACAGTTTTCATTAAAAGTCTTCCTTACATAGTTTGTCAGAGTTAGATTTTTCTAAGATAGGAAGGTGATTGTGTTATTCAACATTCCAAACTAGGTGTCAAACCCTACAACGGCCACTTTTTTCAGTAGTGTTACTCGTCCAAATGATTCAGTAGCTAACATCAATGTTGGACTCCTTCTGCCTCCATGACTGGCTAGTTTCAGCATTCCTGAGCCAAGTGAATAGCATGGGTCCTAAAACCACATGCAAGAGCCATAAAGATAAAATAAAAGCTTTGACTTATAACCCCGGGTAGATTTCAACAAGACAAGGGGTGCTCTTCTTCACTGCAACATAATATCCTTCAGATTCTCTTGAAGGATTGTGTCCTTTACTGCATGAAACACAAAGCGGATATTTTCAGTGTCTATGGCAGTTGTGAAATGATGGAAGAGTGGCTTACTGCGGTTCCGCCGCTTTCTGTCAAAACACTGCACCAAGTAACGCTGAACATCTTCTAGCCTGTGAGGATCACCCTTGAAGTCTGAGAAATACTTCTTAATGCTGACTGTCTTTACCTTCTCTACAAGGAGATCCATTTTGTTCAGGAATAGGATGATAGAAACATTAAAGAAGAGCTTGTTATTGACTATTGTCTCAAAGATGTTCATGGACTCCACCAGTCTGTTTGTGCGTCTGTCTTCCATGAGAACCTGGTCATATTCACTGGAGGAAACCATGAACAAAATAGAAGTTATCCCATCAAAGCACTGGAACCACTTCTGACGCTGAGACCTCTGTCCACCCACATCCACCATCTTGAAAGGGATTTTTTTAATGATGAAGTCATGCTCTACGATTCCCTTGGTGGCTTTTCTGGCCAACAAAATATCTTGTTTGCTGGGGAAATAATTCTGTAAGAGAAAGGAGAATAGTGTCAAATTGCCTCAGATTTTCCTTTTAAAATATGCATCAGCTGGCATTTTAAAAACAAAATTTATCATATCTCAATGTAATGATAGCTGTGGGGAGCTAGAATGTTCCAGTTCTAGGAGCTCTAGGTGACATCCGATACTGAGTGACCAAGGCGAAGGACTTACTATACAAGATCAAAATTATTGGACTTGTCGACCAATGGATTGTACATTGAAAATTTGCTGTTGAAAAATGGAGGAACATGATGGAGCATGTGAAAGTTTATGTATAGGTCCAGTACTTTCCTTCAAAGTCTCATCCCTTCTGCATATTTAAATTCAATTCTTCCTTTCCAGATTGGAAACTACTTTACCATTAGGATATTCTTGCCCATGAAACTATTAATTTGTGTTAATGAATGCAAGTCTCCATAATGTCATTGAAATTATCTTTTAAACCTGTTTTTTAAAAAGCTTAATACATTTACAACAACAATAACATCTTGCAAGCTTTAGTGACAGCATCCTTCCACAGTAGGTATGTGCTGACCACTACCACAAGTTTAATTCTGTTGTAAGTACTGGCCAGTCTCACTGCTACCTATAGGTACAACAGTGAAATGGATGAAATTCTTCTGTCTTTCTCTATGCTCAGGAAGATGAGCAGCAGTACATCCTCATCTCACCTTTTCTCCCCGTTAGACCTTTTGCAAGAACCCAAGCTGTTTTCCCCATTACTGTGGCCCTTACAGGTGGTAGGAGCTCAATGGACAATTTCTTGTAAAATTCACACTGCTGCACAGGGAAATCGTGAATAGATCAGCATAGGAAGTGGATGTGGTCCAAAGATAGCGAGAGAGGAGACAGAAGAGGAAGATGTGGATTTTTGTTTTTGTTCATGTAACTTTTCATTGTATTCCTGTTTATTTGTCAATACAAAGGCTTAGTAAAATATTCAAACATATCAAGAGCATTGTATAGTTTAACACACTTTGGGGGGGGGGCGCTGGTTTCGTGATTAAAATATTTGGAACTTATGTTTACTAGTTTTAAACCAGGCATATTCAAGCATCTGCAAGAATGCCCTTCCTAACTTTAACCCCTGTGGACTATAAATAGTTACATCTCACCAGCTGGCCAATCCGATCCAGGTTATCCAGGAAGTATTTCACCGATTCACCCTGTTGAAAAGGAAAGAGATGCTTCTTAAATCTTGTTTCTAGGCTAGCAAATCAAGCAGGTTATTGAATGAAAGCCTTTTTTGCCCATTTGCTTTTACACACACACACACACACACACACACACACACACACAATTGATGTCTGGACTGGATCCTGGTGTTTAGAGGCTGTAATGAGAAGAGCATTGTATAGTTTACTTTGAAACAAACTGTCGGTAAGAATACTGGAGCGGCTTTAACATAAGCCTAAAACAGTGCAGCACTTCCTGTGGAATGCCTGGGGGGGGATTGGGGGAGAGAGACCAATGCACATTACTTGGAAAGCAATAAAGAAAGTTTACAGCAATAGGTTTGTACAATAAGTGCTCAAAATTCATACACTGAACATGAGCTGCTGCTAGAGCCAGCTCATGCTTTGTCTTAATGACTGGGTCCTCTTTTATATGTAGAATACAGATTACATATCACTGGATAACAGCACAGTGGACTACATTTACTGGAAGCCAATGTATTTTTGTCTTAAAACTCATGGCAGAGAACAGAAGCGCATCCTACACATCAGTTGGCAATTTTCGAAGTAACAATAGGTTTAAGCAACCTGGGACTTGTCTGGCTTAAATTTTCACTAAGGAGACAAGCTTAGCAGAAAGATACAGATTTTTTTTTTTTTTTTTTTATTTCCTTCAAAATATGGTCCCTCCTGAAGGATAGAGTGGTTTTCAAACATCTAACCAGGTCGTTTTTAAAATTGAAGTGGCTTTTTGTAAAAATATATCAGACTATTGTTGAATTGGGTATGTAATATAAATAACCCTTGAGGCTTAATATGTATCTTAAAAAATAAATTTATTTGCAAGACCTCCAATAAATCATTTAAAAATCAATCAAAACAAATTTAATTTAAAGCTGACACCTTCAGGAATACTTTATACTCCTTTAAGTAGTGAAACTTTTTCCATTTAGAAGAAGCTTCAATTTTGCCCCAAAGGGAAACAGGAAACTTCTTCCTCAAACCCATTTGTCTTGAAGTACTCCACATCCTAGATTGAGAATCTAAATTAGCATCCACTCCTCGTTGCATCACTAGTCACCATCCTTGCACCTATAAAGGGGTCTGAAATCTCCCTTCAAAGCCCATCCATTGCACTCCTGGGGAGCAAAATGTACGCACTAGAGTGCTACCAGCAGACTGAACTAAGATTAAGATTGGTAGTTTGCGCTCACCAAATAGTTACATTCAGGATCAAATTTATCCTAGGAGTATAACCTATTATCTCCCACAAGAAAGATCTGCCTACTTATTTGTATGATCCCCATCACCATAGTGTGGGAGGGGATAGAACCAAATTCCTTTCCAGAACAAATGAAAAAGGGTACCATGTTTGGAAGCGTCACATGGAAGACTGGAGCACTCAATACTAGTTTACTACAACTCAGCACAAGCTTTCAGACTAAGAGCCCTTCAATGCCAACTGGCAGAGGGCCCACCATACTATAACGATCACACATTCCCCCAACACACTGTTATTGTAATTTCTATCTAAAAAGTGTCACATCAGATATCATAACTGGTGACACATGTGGTCCTGAAAATAATTTTGTGATGTATATACAGGTTGTGCACAAAGAGTTGTGTGTGTGCTGGAAATATGTTCTTAAAATGTGTTTGGGAGGCAGTGCATAAACCCACCTGCCCTAAACAAAGGAATGTGTATTTAGCTGTCTGACTGTCTTGATTACTGGCAGAGGACAATGAAAATATATTTATATATACAATAAACAAAGCTATCAAGCAGCAGTTTAGTGAGCACACCAGGGGGCAGAGTCTGCACCCCAGGAATACTTCCTGGCTCGAGACAGACAATGGATTTTAGGTAATATAAGGGGAACAAAGGGAACAGCACCCTTTGATTCTGCGGAGGTGGATCCCCGGGCTTGGAGATGCTGGTAACTTGGTGTAAGGAAATTGCTTATGCAAAGATTACAATGTGTGAAGATTAGTCACTAGAAAGTGGGATTTATTTTGTTTTGTCTGTAACCATACCTGCCTCTCTCTCATTTAGTATCACAAATATCCCGTCTTTGTTAATAAACTTATTCTTGTTTTATTACAAAACCAGCTCAGGGTAGTATATGGAAGTCAAGCACGAGTCTTCAGCTACCCTAACAGGATGCTGTGCGCTCTGTCTCTTTGGACACAGCAAACCTAACAATTTCTGAGTGTCCACTGAGGGGACTGGACACTGCAGAGAGATCTCTGATGAACTTGAGAATTGGGATACCGTGATTGTTACCTCTACAACCCCCCTACTAGTTCTCTCCCCCACCCCACCCCGGTCAAACCAACAAAGATGAAGACATACCAACATGTCAACTGAAGATTCAAGTGGTGTATCTACAGGGGCTACTCTATGTATTTTGCCGCCCCCACAGCAACCGGCTTGCCACCCCAGGCACACGCTTGGTGCGCTGGTGCCTGGAGCCGCCCCTGTGTATCTACATCTGAACAGCCCAACGCACAAATACAGCTACCTACTGAAGAAATAGGTCTCCAAAACCTAAAGGCAGTTCCTGATGTTTGTTGGTCAAACTTTTTCCATTCATTTATGTTAGAAAAGATGACTACTGGTACACCTCTTGGAAAAAAGCTTACAAAGCAGGAAAGCTTCTCACTGCTTCAATTGGTACAACTAGAGGAGCTTGGTTTGCCAGATAGATCAGCAAAGCCAGTGTTGACAAACTATGTGAAAATGCTGCAAATCACCAAGCCTCTGGACTGCAGCAATATGCAGCAAGTCTTATAAGCCAGTCACTGTCAAAGCCAATTTTAGAAGTACTTAATGAGGCTGTTAAGAATGCTAGACTCAACATAGTTTATGCGAACAGACATGGCTGTTGCATCATACTTTCACTTAAGCAAGAGATACCTCACACTACAAACAGGAGGCCAAAGTTAAGTGGTTAACCCTGAAGTTGGACACTGGTTCCGAACAAGACCAGCAAATGCTCACTATCTTTCTGCAAGAAACTCAACTGACTGGTTAGAAGCATGCAGTGCAACAGTGAAAGACTCAACAGTTGAAACTGTGAAGAACTCTCTCACCACATTCAAAAAAAATCTGCATACATGCCTCGATGCAAATGGGCATCAAGTGTTAAGTCACTGCATACGTTATCTTGATGTCAGTGGTAGGCCAGAAGATGCATTTCTAGATGTTCATGTTACAGTAGACACATCGGCTGCATCTGTGACAACCCCCATCTTAGAATTAAATGCTTGTAAACTGGACCCCAAACAGAAGGCACAAGCATTTGATGGAGCTTCAAACTTCTCTGGAAGACATGGTGGGATACAAGCTTTGCTCACAGAAAAGTGTAACCCTAATCTCTCCTATACACACTGGAGAGGCCATCTTAATTTCAGTACCTGGAAAGATAAGCAATCAATTTCCAAACACCTAGAAGATAATAAGGTGATAAGAATAAATCGTGTCAAACCAACCTAATAGCTTTCTTTGACAGGGTAACAAGCCTTGTGGGTAGCAGGGGGAGGCGGTAGAGGTGGAATATTTTGACTTTAGTAAGGTTTTTGATACTGTCTCGCATGACCTCTTCCTAAACCAGGAGTGGGCAAACTTTTTGGCCCGAGGGCCACAACAGGGTTGCGCAACTGTATGGAGGGCCGGGTAGGGAAGGCTGTGCCTCCCCAAATGGCCTGGCCCCCACCCACTATCCCTCCCCCTCAGAATCCCCCACCCATCCAACAGCCCCTGCTCCTTGTCCCTTGACCGCCCGGGACACCCGCCCCCATCCAACCCCCCTGTCCCCTGACTGTCCCGACCCCTATCCCCACCCCTGGACAGCCGCCCCAGGACTCCTACCCCCATCTACCCGCCCTATACTCATCGTCCCCTGACCACTCCCCGGAACCCTCTGCCCCTAACTGGCCCCCAGGATCCCACCCCCTTATCCAACGCCCCCCCTGCTCCCTGTCCCCTGACTGCCCTCCCAATCCCTATCCACATCCCTGCCCCCGGGACTCCCACTCCCAATCCTCCCTGTTCCCCATCCCCTGACCACCCCCTCCTCCCTGACTGCTCCCCAAGATCCCCCCACCAGCAGCAGGAGCTCGCAGCCGTGACACCCGGCCACAGCCAGCTGCGCTCCCCAGTGGGAGCGGCGGGCTGGAGCGCAGCCTGCGTGGCTGTGGGGAAGGGGGGACAGCGGGGGAGGGGCCGGGGACTAGGCTTTCCGTCTGGGAGCTCAGGGGCTGGGCAGTACAGTCCCGCGGGCCGGATGTGGCCCCTGAGACGTAGTTTGCCTATGTCTGTCCTAAACCAGCTAGGGAAATACAACCTAGAGGGAGCCACGATGTGGCGAGTGCATAACTGGTTGGAAAACCATTCCCAGAGAGTAGTTATCAGTGGTTCACAGACAAGCTGGAAGGGCACATTGAATGGGTCCTGAAGGGCCTCGTCCTGTATCCAGTTCTGTTCATTAGCTTCATCAATGATTTAGATAATGGCATGGAGAGTACACTTATAAAGTTTGTGGACAATATCAAACTGGGAGGGGTTGCAAGTGCTTTGGAGGATAGGATTAAAATTCAAAATGATCTGGACAGCTGAGCTTTGTGACTTTGTCCTCACCCACAACCACTTCAGATTTGGGGACAACTTATACCTTCAAGTCAGTGGCACTGCTATGGGTACCCGCATGGCCCCACAGTATGCCAACATTTTTATGGCTGACTTAGAACAACGCTTCCTCAGCTCTCGTCCCCTAGTGCCCCTCCTCTACTTGCGCTACATTGATGACATCTTCATCATATGGACCCACGGAAAGGAGGCCCTTGAAGAATTCCACCTGGACTTCAACAATTTCCACCCCACCATCAACCTCAGCCTGGACCAGTCCACACAAGAGATCCACTTCCTGGACACTACAGTACAAATAAGTGATGGTCACATAAACACCACCCTATACCGGAAACCTACTGACCGCTATACGTACCTACATGCCTCCAGCTTCCATCCAAGACACATCATACGATCCATTGTCTACAGCCAAGCCCTAAGATACAACCGAATTTGCTCCAACCCCTCAGACAGAGACAAACACCTACAAGATCTTTATCAAGCATTCGTAAAACTACAATACCCACCTGGGGAAGTGAGGAAACAGATTGACAGAGCAAGACGGGTACCCAGAAATCACCTACTACAGGACAGGCCCAACAAGGACAATAACAGAACACCACTGGCCATCACATACAGCCCCCAGCTAAAACCTCTCCAGCGCATTATCCACGACCTACAACCTATCCTGGAAAATGATCCCTCACTCTCACAGACCTTGGGAGGCAGGCCAGTCCTTGCTTACAGACAACCCCCCAACCTGAAGCAAATACTCACCAGCAACTACACACCACACCACAGAAACACCAACCCAGGAACCTATCCCTGTAGCAAACCTCGTTGCCTACTCTGTCCCCATATCTACTCTGGCAACAGCATCAGAGGACCCAACCACATCAGCCACACCATCAGGGGCTCATTCACCTGCACATCCACTAATGTCATATATGCCATCATGTGCCAGCAATGCCCCTCTGCCATGTACATTGGCCAAACCGGACAGTCCCTCCGCAAAAGAATAAATGGACACAAATCGGACATCAGGAATGGCAACATACACAAGCCAGTAAGTGAACACTTCAATCTTCCTGGTCATTCTATCACGGATTTAAAAGTCACTGTCATTGAACAAAAAAACTTCAGAAACAGACTTCAAAGAGAAACAGCAGAACTAAAATTCATTTGCAAATTCAACACCATTAATCTGGGCTTGAATAGGGATTGGGAGTGGCTGGCTCACTACAGAAGCAGCTTTTCCTCTCCTGGAATTGACACCTCCTCATCTATTATTGGGAGTGGACTACATCCACCCTGATTGAATTGGCCTTGTCAACACTGGTTCGCCACTTGTGAAGTAACTCCCTGCTCTCCATGTGTCTGTATATAATGCCTGCATCTGTAGCTTTCACTCTATGCATCCGAAGAAGTGAGGTTTTTACTCACGAAAGCTTATGCCCAAATAAATCTGTTAGTCTTTAAGGTGCCACCAGACTCTTTGTTGTTTCTGAAGTACCATAGATACTCGATCATAAGCCGGTTCATTTATAAGCTGACCTCCCTCCACCCCCACAAGATGGACAAGTAAAAATGGAAAATTTTTATAACCCGTTCATAAGCCGACCCTATAATTCAGGGATCAGCAAATAGGCTCCCAGGCCATCAGGATCAGCCGCTGGTGGTCCGAGATGGTTTGTTTACTTCAAGTGTCCGCAAGCACAGAGGTAAACCTAAGTAAACAAAGTGTCCCGGCGCGCCAGCTGCTTACCCTGATGGGCCGGGACAGCAACTGGTGGGGAAATTTTTTTTAGGGGGGAGAAGCTGGGGGTCAGGAGAGTAACCCCTGTGACCACACCCCCACATGACCCCACCCCTAGCCTGGGACCCCCACACTCTCCCCATCCCATCCCTTCCCAGCTTATCTGGGGAGGATGTCTCTGACCTGGCTGGAGCTGCTCCGGCAGGTTGGGCAGGGCAGCTGCAGCCTGCTCCGGAGGGCCAGACCGGGCAGCACGGCTACAGCCTGCCAGCCCCGGAGCTGCAGCTGCTTCGGAGGCTGGGGGGGAGAGCAGCGTGGCCAGAAGTGGAGAGACTCTGGCCCCGCCTCTTCCCTTCTGTCTCTGCTGGCTGTGCTGCCTCTCCTTGCTCCCTCTGTTGGGGGGAGGGGCTGTGTCCCACCTCTCCCTCTCTATACCTGTTCATAAGCCAACCCCCATCTCTGGTGCTTCCCTTTTTTACTAAAAAAAATTCAGCTTATGAACGAGTATATATGGTAAATAGGATGAAATTCAATAAGGACAAAGACAAAGTACTCCATTTAGGAAGGAACAATCAGTTGCACGCATATAAAATGAGAAATGACTACCTAGGAAGGAGTACTGCAGAAAGGCCATCTGGGGGTCATAATGGATCACAAGCTAAATATGAGTCAACAGTGTAACACTGTTGGGGGGAGGGGGGGGGGAGAGAAAGCAAACATCATTTTGGGATGTATTAGCAGGAGTGTTGTAAGCAAGACATGAGAAATAATTCTTCCATTCTACTCCATGCCGATATGGCCTCAACTGGAGTAGTGTGTCCAGTTCTGGGCACTACATTTCAGAAAAAAATGTGAACAAATTGCAGAAAGCCCAGAGGGGGAGCAACAAAAATGATTAGAGGTCTAGAAAACATGACCAATGAGGAAAGATTGAAAAAAATGGGTTTGTTTAGTCTGGAGAAGAGAGAACAGAGGGAACATGAGTTTTCAAGTACATAAAAGGTTGTTACAAGGAGGAGGGAGAAAAATTGTTCTTGTTACCTCTGAGGATAGGACAAGAAGTAACGGGCTTAAATTGCAGCAAACACAGTTCAGGTCGGATATCAGAAAAAGCTTCAACTGTTAGGGTAGTTAAGCACTGGATAAATTGCCAAGGGAGGTTGTGGAATCTCTGTCTAACCTGCTCTTAAAACTTCCTAATGACAATCACCTGTCAGGGATGGTCTAGAAGGTAATATTTAGTCCTACCTTGAGTCCCGGGGACTGGACTAGAAGACCTCTCAAGGTCCCTGTGACGGTACCTCCCATAAGGCTTCATGGAAATATGCTTAAGAATGTGTTTTATGCTACATATGCCATGTAGCATATCTCAAAGGTTATGATCTACTAAATGTATTAATCCTATTTGTAAGCATGTATCATTATTCAAAGTTATAAATGTTATGAATGTTGGCTGTGTACTGGCTGGATTTCTAAATAACCTTAGTAGAGCATTTGGTCAGTTCCTGGAGAAAGGAATATTGAAATTAAGTACCTAATCAAGAAACACTTAAAGGACAATGGGTCTTGGAATGCTCCAATCCACATAAGAAGTCTACTTGAGGACGTTCAAGGTAATATGTAAACAATGGATGCTACCTATAAAAACTGAGTCATGCATGGACATGCGACTTGCCCAGGTGACTCCTAAACTCCATCTTGGAGCTGGACTTTGCATAGGAAGGAGGAGGAGATCTCCACCCACAATAGAAAGTCTATTTAAACCCCTGGGAGACCCCTCCATTTTGTCTTCAGCTGCCTAAAGAGGGAGCTCTCCACCCCTCAGGATACTTGAAAGAAACTGGAACAAAGGACAGTAACTACAGGGGGTGTGAGTGATTGCTGGACCCAGACTAAAAGGAGATTAGCCTGTAAAAGGGAGCATTCTGGAACTGGTGAGGATCTTATCTGTATTCAGTTTGATTAGACATAGATTTGCGCATTTTATTTTATTTTGCTTGATGACTTATTTTGTTCTGCTACTACTTGGAACCACTTAAATCCTACTTTCTGTATTTAATAAAATCACTTTTTACTCATTAATTAACTCAGTATGTATTAATACCTGGGGGAGCAAACAACCGTGCATCTCTCTCTCTATCAGTGTTATAGAGGGCGAACAATTTATGAGTTTACCCTGCATAAGCTTTATACAGGGTAAAACGGATTTATTTGGGTTTAGATCCCATTGGGAGTTGGGCATCTGAGTGCTAAAGACAAGCACATTTCTGTTAGCTGCTTTCAGGTTAACCTGCAGCTTTGGGGCAAGTAATTCAGACCCTGGGTCTGTGTTGGAGCAGACGGGAGTGTCTGGCTCAGCAAGATAGGGTGCTGGAGTCCTGAGCTTTCAGGGAAAGCAGAGATAGTAGTAGTCTTGGCACATCAGGTGGCAGCTCACAATGCGGTTTCTGGAATCCAACCCGTCACAATCCCTTCCACTCCTACGATTCTATGACCTACTCAACTAGCAGTAGTACGAGTTGCAGAATTTTCAAGCGAGACATTTTAAAAGCCATACACTTAATGTCTTTGTTATATCTTTTCAACAAGAGTCCAAAAACACTGGAAAAAATGGAAGATGCTCTGGGACTGATGTGCATATTAGTCCAACCTGGGAAAACCAGCTGGTTTTCTCATGAGTGATCCTTGGCTGTTGTCTTAACATTCCAAAGCCAGTATTACTGGTTGCAGTAAAGTATCTACCAAGATGGGACGGACTAAGAAGTGAGGCTGGTGGGCTACTTTTGCTACCACATTTAGAGAAGACAGTCGCCATTCTCTCTCTTGTAAGTTCTACTCTTGAAACCACTTGGGTTATTAAACAATGCCATCCAGGCATCAGCTACAACAGTAGTAGATCTTCATCCAGCAATAGAAGCTACACTTGGATCAATCAAAGATATCCATTGAAAACATACTGTAAGAAGCTAAGACTTCAGTCCAGAAGTTGGTTAATGAAGACTCTTATATTGAATCCTTTAGTGAAGAAGACAAGCAATGTTTGTTAAGTTAGCTGGAGAAAGAAAGACAGACTTGAGGCTTACAAATTTACAATACCAACTTCTGGATTCTACTCAACTTCTATGTAGCTTTTACAGATGTCTGTCTTATAAAACAGACAGTTGAGTGAAGTGAGGCTCTACCAGCAATGGGGCTGCCAAGGGATCAGGACAAAGTAGAGAATTTGAACACAAAGTGGAATGACCTATGATGAATGAACAAAGATTTGACTGACTTCAACTTTTTTATTTTTTATGACTGCTAGTGGCTTGATCTGATCTTTGTGCTATGTGTCCTGGGATAAAAGAACTAGGAATTCATCTCTTGCTACTCCCAGTCACGACAGCTACAGGTGAGCGTTCGTTTTTGGTCATTGAATAGAACTGTGTGTTCCAAAAGAAGTCCCCTTCTGCCTGATCTGGTGAATGAACTAATGAGCATATCCATTCAAGGACTGGAAGTACAGGACACATGAGAAGTCAAAGATTAACGCACTGCATTCAACAAGCTCATTAACGGAGTTGTGCAAAATTACAACAAGAAATCAAGAAGGATATAGATGTAATGCTTTATAGAATGCTTGAAAAGCCAACTTTAATTCGTGTGATGATTTTTAAAAACATAGTTAAATCTAATAAAATGGTTGTGAAACATTTTTCAGTTTTTACTATGGTGCCATACAGCCCACCTTCACCCTCACAGTCTCATCCGTTGGCTCTCACCCCCCTGTAAATTTGAACACATCCCCTAATTTCAATTCTCGGGGAAAGCAATGCCTGCAAGGGAAAGTTTAGACTGGCAGAGTCTTGAAGAATTTGCTGGGAAGGCAGACAGGCTGATGCGTCAGGAAGCTGACACACAGCTTAGCAGCAGCAAAGCTCTCTTGCTAAGGCAGAGGAGTAATACAGTGGCTCAGAATTCTGGACATTATGAGCAGGACGTCACACTAATGAATGGAAATAATGGAGCTCTGACTCGTCATTTTCCATCTTCAAGTAAAATAGGAAGAGTTTGTTTCATATGGGATCCAGCGTCTACACACGAAAATGCAAATAGTCACTACTTGTGATTCTGAAGGATTTATAGATGGATGGTAGGGAGACACTACTCTTTTCCAGGACACATTTTCCAAACAATTGCTAAAATAAGAGCTTCTTCCTTGCAGTCATGAATTTTCAGAAGGTGAGTGTAATATCCTGCATTTTCTGGCACTCTTAAAAAGACTGTCTTGTCAAGGCAGGATGGGTTTGTGACGAAGAAATCTCAGACTCCAAAAATAAAACTCTTCCTGTACAGCATTAGTCATATGGGGGAGTGGGAAGGGGGGGCCCCCCAAGAGGGAAAGGTCACTAAACTAGAAGTGTACCTTTCCCCATATCCCTTGTCCTTAATATCTCTAGATGTGGTACAGACTGAAAGTGGGCTGTATCTGACAACTTGTTCTTTTCTTCAATTACTCTGTATGCACATCCTCCCACACTCAGAACAGGAAACAGCTGTGTGCGTGTAAACTGCTGGAATACATAAGTAAGTTTACCTGATTTATTGCTTGTGCCTCCCCATATCCCCTGCCTTACACTGATTATTTTGTTACGTGTATACTATAGTTTTAAAGTCAAAACAAGACTGAAGAATAGGGTAGCGTATTTAACAAAGCTTTCATCAGTGATTTAGTGGAAACAGAATAACCATTAGCCTTTTTTTTTTTTTTTATTTAAACAGAGCTTTTCCAAAGCCCTATAATTAAGAAATGCAATTCATTGCTTTTTAAGGGGGCTCCAAACAATGATTTTAAGCAAAACATTCTCTATGATAAATCCCAATAAGGAGGGTGACTACACCAGAGGGTTGAAGCAGATGCAAAGAGCATAGAACAAATCTGAAGAGTTCTGAATATTCTCCCCTAGAAAGGAAAAGAAACTAAGTGCTTAGACAAATTACATGACCTCAAGGTAAGAACGCCTCATAGCATTTAAAATGTCCACAAAAAGCTGAAGGAGACAGTTTCTACCAGAATAACTTGTCTCATCAGTTTGCCAACAAAATAATTTAAAAAAAAAAAAAAAGTGTTTTCTGTATAACACATAACAGGACCCAAATATAAATCTGAACTAACCCCATCAGTTTCACACACTGGCAATGTAAAGTTACTGTAACATAAAAATGGAGGCCGACAAATGGTCCAGTGTTTAGGGCACTAACCTGGCACTGAGGAGCATGGGTACAATTCCCTGTTTTATCAGACTTCCTGTGCATTTTGGGCTGTATAAGTAGGGGCACTGCCAACAGATCGAGGGACATGATCATTCCCCTCTATTCGACATTGGTGAGGCCTCATCTGGAATACTGTGTCCAGTTTTGGGCTCCACAGGACAAGAAGGATGTGGAAAAATTGGAAAGAGTCCAGCGGGGGGCAACAAAAATGATTAGGGGGCTGGAGCACATGACTTATGAGGAGAGGCTGAGGGAACTGGGATTGTTTAGTCTGCAGAACAGAAGAATGAGTGGGGATTTGATAGCTGCTTTCAACTACCTGAAAGGGGGTTCCAAAGAGGATGCATCTAGACTGTTCTCAGTGGTACCAGATGACAGAACAAGGAGTAATGATCTCAAGTTGCAGTGGGGGAGGTTTAGGTTGGATATTAGGAAAAACTTTTTCACTAGGAGGGTGGTGAAGCATTGGAATGGGTTACCTAGGGAGGTGGCGGAATCTCCTTCCTTAGAGGTTTTTAAGGTCAGGCTTGACAAAGCCCTGGCTGGGATGATTTAGTTGGGAATTGGTCCTGCTTTGAGCAGGGGGTTGGACTAGAGGACCTCCTGAGGTCCCTTCCAACCCTGATATTCTATTATAGGAAGTCAGTATGTCACTGAGTCTGTGCCTCAGTCTCCATCTGTAAAATGGAGACAACAGCACCCTCCCACATCACAGGAGTGTTGTGAGAATAAATGCATTAACATTTTGATGTGTTCAGATACTGTGGTAATTGGGGCCATATAAATACCTTATATAGAAAACTCAAAGCTGTATGTAACAGGTGCCAAAGTAGCTTTTAAGTCTGAAACAGCATCTATTGTACCAAGTTATCTGCTCACCCTATCTTGGAATTAAACTTCTCTTCCTACAGCTATTAGCAGCAATGAAATTTAAAATAGAGACAGGAAGAAGTGTTCCAAATCAGATCATGTAAGCCAACAGTCTCAACTCCTATCAGGAAGAGCTATCCACTTCAGGAAAGAAGTCTCTTCCAACAATACCTCAATCCTGGGTTCTCTCTAGAGATATCTAAACACTCTAGGTTGCATTGGTACGAAAGAAGGTAAGCAAGGTCTCTGAAGGCAAGAGACCAGGTCAGGTATGTTGTGTGCAAAACAAAAAAGATCCAAATCTATACACAGTTAGATACGTTTGGTTATACTGACTGCACTGTTGGTCCACCTGGTCTGTAACAGATTCTAATGCATTACCACAGTCCAACCTCCACATATTCTTGACTTTGCATACAGCTGAAGAAGCTAACAAACAATGGACTTCAGCTCTTTATAGCATTAAGGCTATGTTGAATGACCGCTCTAAACCATTAATCTATCCATTCTCTCAAATTCCATTTCACTGAGTGATAATATGCAACTTTAGAAAAAGCGTGTATGTCAGAGCCTCATTGAGTAACTGCTATGAAAAAAGCCAGAGAAGATGAATAGTTGAAGGAGGAAAGAGGGTCAGAGAGGAGTGTTGCAATAAAGAATATGCTCTGTACAATTTTCTTGGCTCCAAGAAAAATCCCACAAACCAGGGGAAGGACAGTAACGATTAGATTAAAAAGTGAGGCCATGCTAAGACAATTTACACTAAAGGTTGCAACCTTCAGAGGTCACTTTTTTTAAAAAAAGTAGCTTCCTAAACATTCTAGACCAGTGGCTCTCAACCTTTCCAGACTACTGTACCCCTTTCACGAGTCTGATTTGTCTTGTGTACTCTCAAGTTTCACCTCACTTAAAAAATACTTGCTTAGAAAATCAGACAAAAAAAAGCAAAAGTGACAAGCACACTATTACTGAAAAATTGCTGACTTTCTCGTTTTTATCATACAATACTGTGACCGGTTGAACCCCCTCCTGGGGTGCCACCTGATGTGCTGCAGTCCCACTGAGCCTGCCCTTTCCACTAGACCGGGGTTTCTCACCCTGTTCTTGCTATGCTAGACTCTCAAGTCTTCTCCAGCACACACAAAGGCAAGGCCACACCTAGCTGCAGGCACAGACTGAAATCAGCTGTGTGTGGGAGGACATAGCTAGGGGAATAGCCCGCACTCAGATGCACACCTCCTTTGGGGTATAAACCCAAAATAATATTGTCTTGCACTGTATAGAAAGATCTGCCCAGCTTTCCCCCCCCCCATCAGATATGAATTGCACACACTGGGTTTTGAAATAAAATTTACCTTTTGTAGTTAAATTTATTTCTTATTTAAGTGATTATAAGGAATAGCAAACAGAACAAAGCAGATTACTGAGCAAATAAAACAAAACACGCAACCTAAGCTTAATTCACTAAAGCAACAGGACACAAAATGTAATTTCTCACCCTAAATGTTGTCTTAGGCAGGTTGCAGAGTTTCTGTAGCTTACGGTTCCAGTCATTTCTCTTTACAGACCGGACCTGTGTCTCTGCCTGGACTCAGCCCTTGCCTTTCCCCTCAGCTTTGTTCCTTTTTCTTCAGGTGTTTTTTAGCAATCTTCGTTCTTGGACGGGGAGGCAATGAAGAAGAGTCCTGATTGACTTACTTCCCAGCCTTAAATAGAATTTACATAAGGCGGGAATCTTGTTTTCCAGAATGACACCCCAACCCCTCTTAATGGAAAAACACTGAAAGCCCATGATGGGGTCTAGTACTGGGTGACCTGATCACCTAACCCTGTAGTGTCAAAGCAGCAACACCTGTATCTTCCAAATCTTATTGTTCTTCCTAATGGCCCATTAAGGCTGATAGCCTACTGTCTGGTGGGTGTCTCCCAAATACACACACCATTGTAATTGTTACATAGTCAATATTCCTAACCTCAGATACAGAAATGATACATGCATACAAATTGAATAAACACATTCAGCAGATCATAACTTTTCCAATGATACCTCACATGACCCATCTTGCATAAAACATATTAGTTATGCCATATTCATATAATAATATTTCTATGAAGAATATGGAGTGCAGTGTCACAATAATAAAATAAATCAATTGGAATAGAAATATTGTACTTATTTCAGTGCATAGTATATAGAGCAGTATAAAGTCATTGTTTGTATGAAATTTTAGTTTGTACTGACTTCACTAGTGCTTTTTATGTAACCTGTTGTAAAACAAGGCAAATATCTAGATGAGCTGATGTACCACCGGAAGACCTCTGGGCATGTGTATCCCTGGCTAAGAACCATTGTTCTAGAGTTCCTAATATTTGGGTACATGAAACAGTCTGAAACAACTGCATATGGAAAAATAGACACTGAAATCATTAGCTTACATTCTACTCAAGGTTATACCTAACTGATACCATGGTATCAAACACCTTCAACAACTAATTTTGAAAAAAAAATAAATAAATCAAAATATTCTCCCTTTGCTTAACTAGGGTTACCATACGTGCGGTTTTTCCCAGACATGTCGGCTTTTCGGCACTCAAACCCCCGTTTGGGGGGAATTGCCAAAAAGCCGAACATGTCCAGGAAAATGCCGGCCAGGCACTTCCCCTACCGTGGCGGCTCTGCTCCTCTCCCCTGACTCTTCGGCTCTGTTTAAGAGCCAAGCTGCCCGAGCGCTATGGGCTTCAGGCAGCCCCCTTGCCTCCGGACCCCAGCCGCCCGCCGGGCACTTCTCCTCCCGGGCTCCAGCGGCGCAGGGTCCGGAGGCATGGGGGCTGCCCGAAGCTGGTAGCGCTGGGGCAGCTCGGCTCTTAAACAGAGCCGAAGAGTCAGGGGAGGAGCAAAGCCTCCAGCCACGGCGGCTCTGCTCCTCCCCGACTCTTCGGCTCTGTTTAAGAGCCGGGCTGTCCGAGCG